>NC_081414.1:726175186-726252686 GCF_030272615.1 Cryptomeria japonica
ACCCTAGCGCTAGTCTTCCCACTCCGCTCCATGCTCCTATCAATATAGTAATTAAACTACCCACATAGATTATTTACATGAACCTCTTATTACAATAATTAAACACCAATAAATATCAACAACCTTAACTTTTACAATTCCCAAACACAGACATAACTTCTCTAAATGAGAAAAATCGATAATTTGAACTCACAAACATACCCAGTAGACTCTTAGAAGATCATACTCATACAATCTCAGGCCCTTGTATGAGAGAGTTATGCCCAAACCAACTATGATACCACTTTGTAGATTTAAAATTAGACACAAAACACAAATTCAATTTATCACATAAACAACTTTTATTTATTCAATATCTATTACATCATGATTTGCCTCCATATAGAGGTTGCATTTTGATCTTCATAAATAATACAAGAATGCAATTATTTATAGAATTGCATCCTCTAAAAGCAATATAGTTCACTCCATCACCAATTAAAAAAGTTCTAAAATATGATAATTTTCATCTATGAAAATTTACCAAAACCATTAAAAATTGATTTAGAATCTCTTCCTAAAAACTCCAACTACATAATTGAAATTATGAATTCCATTTCTAGTTGTACTTTTGAATCACTATCCAACTCAAGTGATTATTTGGTTGGTGGCTTCTCTCATTCTTTTCTTTAGAATAAATATTGGTTTTAATATTTTTGTATAACATTCAAAAGACCCTTGTTTGAGCTAGATGAATTTTCTACAAAATTTTATTTCTACCCATAAATAACATTCAGGCATGGACAATTCTATGATTAGATAAAGAAAATACATAAAGAATGGGCCTCTCTGATGCAACATGTTTCTCACCCCCTTCTACAATGTCATTCCAGCATGGGTGATCAATCAGACGCACAAAAAATTTCTTCATATAAAGGTTGCTCTACTGCTAACAGAATATAATTTTCTAGATCTATTTGAATAAAGCTTTTAGTTTTTGTCTTTGCGGGTATTATCTAGCTCAAATTGTTTAAAAGCTTTCTATTTTTGTCCTAGATAGCCACTCACTAAGCTCATTTGAGAGGGTTCTTTTATCCTTTACCTTCTTTGTTTCCTATTTTGGACAACATATTTTTAGCATTTGTTCCTATCATCTTTTTTTAGTAAGGAAATGTAAAAGTATTCATTAAACAATCTCATGCTCATACTATCTATCTATTTATACATATTGGTATAATTTTAGGCCCTATGCCTCATATTTTACAAGAAAAAAGGTCATTTAATTAAAAAGTTTAATAAAGATAAGCATGCTAGTGCTAAATAAATTATAAATAAAATTAAAATTAAAAATCAAAATTTAAACGAATATACAAAAATATTTTATTGTTCAAAATAAAATTAATAATTATAGACCATTAGTTTTTTACTAAAAAATATTTGTCAATTGGCTAATAGTTGGCATTTAAGAAAAAAATATTTTGTCAATAGTTTATAGTCTAGGGTGACTTAAATGGCCATAGTTTTACCAAACTTTATGTTAGTCTTATTTAAATTTTTTAAATATTTATTTTATTAAAAAATTTACTAAAAATCATTTCCACAATATTGATAATCTAATCATTGTCTAAATTTATAAGTTTTAGTGAAAATATAAATTAATTCATCAATAATATATCATAATTATTATTTATTTTAGGGTTATATTAATATCTTTATTCATCACATAACTACAAGTTACTAAATGGAGACTCTCACCATCTTGTATGCTATGGAGAGAGGTTGTGTTCGTGATGGAAAATGATTGTTTGTGAATATGATTTACAAGTGGTGGTGAATTTTTTGAACGAGCAGTGGCTGGATGAAGTCTAGCCAAACATGCATCTAATCAAAGGGGGGAGTGGATATTGATGATAGGGGACATTTGCATTAGGATTTTTCTCACATGTTGTAGCAATTAGTTGTAGAGGATAGGCTTGTGCAATTCTATGTTCTATGGTAGGCTTTCCACCCTTCTAGATTTGTAATTCTAGTTGCTTTATTTGCCACCATTGGTTTAAAATATAATTTATTGTCTCTTGTTGTATTTCATAAAATAAAATGTTCAAGCACTTAATAATTCTCATTGGGCCTAAAATTTCATTCCATAATTATAAAGTTATCAAAGATTCGAGGTAACTACAGAAGGAGTTACTTAAAACTCTAATGAATTCATTTATGCATGACCATGTCACAAGTTTTTTTAATTTGAGATGGTAAGACAAATCTTAGGTTTAAGATAGTATGGTAAGCACATATATATTTAAGGGTAAGTGAATCTTATTAATTGTAGTTATAAATGGGTGAGGTCATAAATAGGGACCTCATTTCTAATATAAGCATTTAACAATAACATTTCAATAGAATATGAATCTCCATGGTACCAACAACAACACAACAATTTAATATGTTAGATAAGTATTTTATAACTTTTTTGTTTAATAGGTTAGATAAAATTAATTTCATGAGTTTATTGAAAACTTAATATATCAAATAAGCATTTTATGACATTTTTGTTTCATGTCTTGCCTCTATTCATGAGGCAAGACAAGGAGGTGTTGTCACTCTCCTTGCGTCATGTTTGCAATCTTCTATAGTGGCTCATGGGTTGAAACCCACTCAGCAGTTTGTAAGGATACTTATGTCTATGAGCACTCATTCCTTTGAAATCATTAATGTTTATGCCCCCAATTATGTTGTCGAATGATCGTTGTTGTGGAGATGGATTACTGATTCATTGCCACCATCCACTTGGATGTTGTGTGGAAACTTCAATATGGTAGATGTTGCCACTAACAAGAAAGGCAAGGAAGGTTTAATTACTTTTTGATGGATAGATGGTCAAAGGGAGGCATGGTCTTACATGCACAATAAATTGTGTCTTTATAAGGCATTTGGCATACATGGAGAATTTTGAGATGGTATTGATGGACTTTTTAAATAGCTTGATTGTGCTATGATGATGGCTCAATATATTTTCTCTTTTGCGGAATACCAAGATCTCCCATTTTTCTCTCCCAAAGGTTACCCTGTCAGACCACTATCCCATCAAGTGCAAATTTTAATGGCAAGTGGATCGTGTATGTTCATCCAAGAATCAATTTTTTTAAAATAATTCATTGTTGAGTCAGTACCTCATGATGAACCACATTCAATGGGGTTGGAATTTATAATACAATTCTACTTACCAAGTCAAATGTGTTTCTTGGTGGAATGATGTTATTCAGAAAATGACTCATTTTTCATCAAATTTATGATAGATAGATGGCAATGTATCATTGGTGGTCATATGAGACTACCATCTTGGATATCTGCCATACCACATGGGCTCTTGTAGAAAATCCTTTTTCTCCGACCTTGCAAGCTAGGGTTGCTTAGCTCCACCATCAAAAGAAAATTGTTGATAACCATGTCACTTGTGGTGCCTAGATTAAGCCTAGACTTCACTAGCTTAAGGTTGGGTTTCGTCGCTCCAAGAAATGTTTCTTAGCTCTTCATGCTTATTATTCCTCACCTAGTATCAAGAGAATTAAGGAAGGACAAACAATGTTTTTTGAGCTACTTGATATTATCCAAGCATTTGTTTATCATTATGAGAAGGTCTTCACCGCTCAGGATGCTTCACTTGAGCAAGGTATGGCTTTGTAAGATTGTCTCAATGTTGTTCTCTCTCAGCATTTTGTAGCCCAATGAGTTTTCTATGATAAATTACTTACAATTGAGGACCTCAAGGAAGATACTTTCTCTATGGCTAATGATAAGTCTCTCACATGTGATTGCTTTCTTCATGAATTCTATAATTCTATTTGGCATTTTGTGGAACCTAATTTGCATAAGGTCTATCTAGAAGCTTTTCATTCTCAATTCCTTGGTTAATTAATTAGTAAAAGAAAGATAAAGTTCATTACCTAAAGCTAGCAACCCTAAAGATATTTATAATTAGAGGCCTGTCACCCTACTAAATGTCTCTAATAAGACTATTGCCAAGGACTTGTCATTGAAAATTTGTCAAATCTTCTCTCACAGATTGTTTTCCTTGAATAGACTAGTTTCAACAAATCTAGATCGATTATATACAACATCTTTACTATGTGGGAAGGCATGGAGTAGGCTTAGTAATCTAAGTAGAATGTCATCTTTGTTAAGATCAACTTTGCCAAAACCTATGATAAAATTGAATAGCCTTTCATTCTTACCATGTTAGGAGCTCTTAGTTTTGGCCCTCTGCTTATCCAATATGTGAAATTTGCGAAAATTATTTTTGGGTATTCTTTTGCTTGCATTTACCATTAATGACCATCAATCCTTAGCTTTTGGGATTTTCAGATCTCTATTCACTAAGTTTGTCCTCTAGCTCCTTCCATATATATTTTGCCCACTGAGGGATTTGGCTATTTGCTTACTAAAATCATTTATGCAAGGTGGGTTAGGGCTAATTTATTACTCCAATCTTCTTCTTAGCTTGCCAATGCCTATTTTGTAAGCGAATATTTTCTCACCCTCATTGATGATGAACAAAACATCCAAGAGGCCCTATAATGCCTTGACAAATTTTGTTTATACTCTAGGTTTGCTATTCAATGACATGAAACCCAATGTTACAGGCAATCTTTCCTTGCAACCCATTCCTATATGATTCAACATGGATGGAAGTGGATTGATCTTGGTGAATAGTTTTGATTAATGGGAATCTCTTTTTCTTTCAAAGGATCTATTATGGATCTTTAGAATGTAGTCTTTACTACAATTGAGAAGAAGTTGTCTAATTGGATCACCAAACCACTTTCTCTTGTGAGGAAGGTTCAAATTTTTTGAAATAATTTAGAAACCACTCATGTTTACTACTCTTATTATTGAGCTCCTTCTAAATCCTCTTATAATAAGCTTGAGAATGTTATTAAATACTCTCTTTGGGCTTCATCTATAGACCACCATTTCTTTCATAGATATGTTTGGGATTTTTGTTGCCTCCCTCAAGAGTTTGGTGGCATTAGACTTATTTCTACTCAATGAGAGGGAGTTGATTTGTATGTCAAATAGATTATACAAACCATTTCTAGTAGTAAAACTTATACAATTCTTCTTTATAACTGCTTTTCTATAGGTTTCCTACAAACACACCTTCTTGGAAGAGGATTGGCTTTCAAACCCTTCTCACTATGAAAGATTTTATGCAAATAATAGGTACTTTTGTTGGTAGATGCATTCTACGTGCTTCAAAATCCATCAAACCTTGGCTTTGGTGGGATAAATCATGTTTTACAGATGGTTTCTCATTCAACCAACATAACATTTTCTCATCTCCACTCATTCGGATTAAGGAGATCCCCTTGCAAAGGGTTCTTTGAAATTATGTTCTATGATTTCATAATTGTGGCATTCATATTCCTTAAGACTTTTTTCTAGAGCCATTATGAGTCTTCACTCATTAGAGGATATGAGAACATAGTTCTAATGTGGCCAACTAGATCAACATACATTTGATTCTATTATTTTTTCTCTACCTCCAAATATGCTATAAAATTTGGGTATTTATTGAGTGAAATATTTGTGGAAATACCAACATTGGTTTCCCAACCTTCCTTTTGTAATTACAAACCATAGATGGGTTACTATTAGCTCTGTCTGTGTCAGCCTATGGTGTCACATCTAAACCTTCAATGATATTTGTAGTCTTCCTAGGTGACCTGGAGTCACATATTCCATATTATTTGGTTTGCAATCCTTGAACCCAAGCTTGCTTAGTTTTCTTGGTGTACTCTTTTTTAAGGCTTGCTTCTAGGTTCTCATCCATGGCATATGGGCATCCCTAAGCTACATTCTCCTTTCTATGGTCAACTTGAGACTTTCATTCACCTCTTCTAGTTTTTCTATCATGCTCAAAACTTGTGGAATTGGATTCATGACATTTTTTGGACCTTCTAACTAGAGCATTTTTCTTGGAACATGGCCCTTTTCGGTGATTTTCTTCGTATCTCTTTCAATTTTGCCCAGGTGTGACATGCTTTCAAGGTGAAAATCCTCTTCATAATTTAGAAAGATAAGAATGCTATTTTGTTTTCTCACAACTCTTTTGACATTTATGTTTTTCTATATAATAAATCCTATATTTGTAATAACATCATGCTTTAGATTTAAGTGTAAGATAACGAGGTTATGTTGGAGGTGGCTCACCTTCAGATCCTTTTGGATCATTAGGGAAATTTCCCTTGTATGGTTGCTAGAGTGCCTCTAGATCTTTCTAATTGTACCTTTGTTTGATCTTTAACCTTTTGATATTGGTTTCTACCTCGTGGCTACTAACATGGATGTAGCTCCTCTCCTCGCGGCTCTCAGACCTTGCAGTTGTAGGCTCCCCACTACCAATCTAATGGTAGAAGTTCCTTTAACTAGTGGTTCTTCACCTCTCCCCCTCATGGGGGTTTTGGATCTAGGTGGGGCTTGGGGGAGAACCTACCAATAGTAGCAATAGTGGGTGGTCATCTTCAAGTGATTGCAATGGTTGACTAGCTCCTAGTCATAGTGGATGGCCACATTCCTATAAAGGCTTTCCATGATTGGCTTTGGCGATGTTGTCGTCTTAGATTACTTTGGACAAGGAGATAGGGGAAGCCACTACAAAATAAGGGTAGTCGCTTTTGGATGATAATGCTAAAATTATTGATGTATGGGGTCCTTAGGATAACAAACATCCACCTCCTTCAACCACTACTCTAGTTGCTTAAGTAATCATTTTATGTTTTCTCCTCTCCAGGCTCAACCTATGTTGTTTTTTTCTTTATTCGAGAACTGTCCATTTCACTCCTGAGGGGTGCTCTTGTATCCTCCTACCTTTTTTGTGAATAGTGTACTTTTTGACTTTTAATTGAGATGGCTACTATTCATTAAAAGAAAAATTGCTAACAATTTTGAAAAAAGATTACATGATAATTTCAGTATTTGTGTTTTTTCCCATTCATTAAATCTTTGATGCAAGAGTTCATACAATTTGTAAAATAGCTTTCTACTAGTTAATTTAATCTATATATGATTAAGAGTGAAGGGAGAATTTCTATTAGAAAAATGAGATTTATCTAATCTAAAAAACACACTTGGTGTTAGATTTAATAAATAATTAGTTGAGAGTTAGATTTTTAATTAAATTAAGAACTTTTGATAGGAGCTATGGACAATACATTAGTATGTGTAAGGTTCCAAACCTTTATTATTTTATAGAGATAAATTAATAATTTAATTGCAATATTTAAAAAATGTCATAATTACAATTCCAAAGATTTAAGTGGTTATTCTAAGCAATAATATATATTTTATATACATTGTTATAATATTCGCTCTCAAGCCATGTATTTCGTTGCTTTTAACCCATATGGTCATCTGCAAGCTAAATGATGGGAACATGGCTTAGGTTCTTTTCCATCCAACCACAAAGTTGTGCTTCCTTAGAGTTCTCTCTACGTCGAAGAACACCTAATCCTACACAAAATTCTTAGTTACCTTAAAATAATTATAGGATGTAAACTTTGGTGAGACATGATATATCTACATGCATATCTAATTAGTGATCATCAATGCTCTACTATCAAGATATGCCAAAGAAATATTATATCAATAAATTTTGCTAGGCTAATTAATTATATCTATTACAATTGTTAAAGTAAATTATTATTTACCCACATGCTTAAGTTTAGTTAGGCAATTTATTAGTTCCAAGCTGTTAGGTCAGAATAATATTGTTTTATTAGTTCCTACATCTAATATTTTGTGTGGGGTGGTTGTACCTACCTTGCATCTCATTAGTGCTTGAATTTCGCTCTTGCCTTTTTAAGGAAAGCTTATTGTACATTTTATTCATCTCAATTTCAATCATTCATCTATTGGTGAATTATATCTCGTGAAGGTTTATAGCTATTCGTAGGTTTTGGTAAATTTATAATTTTCACATGGCATCAAGCTAACATCCAGTGACTCCTGCTTTTGAGAAGCATTCATCAATTTGTTGAGGTCCTGAGAATTTCAGGTATTCGATAGAGGCACCATTTCATTTATTCATGGCTTGCAGACCGGCAGTTCCATCTATTTATGGTTGGCATCTATGACTTATGCAATTTGTTATTGTTGTCTGTGGTACTAATATTGCCATTTTCTCAAAAAAATTATTCCTAATGAAGGGCTCACTATTTTCAATTATTGATCAAGCAAAAGAATTGGTCTGTGAATTATCCATTTGACAGATCGGCCCGTGTGTTTATTTGTCGGACTTTATATTCCGTCAGCATCCTTCCATTTTGGTAGGCTTATTATTGTCGAGGTAAATAGCATTATCCTTCACCAGCATTCATATTTTCCCAGTGATTGTTTGGCTACGCATTCATTCATTGGTGAATTTGCAATCATTGGTGGATCGCGCATTATGTGGGCACTTTGTCTTCGGCTCCTCTTCCTTGGCTGTAGTGCTCTCCTATTTATTGCCTATTTGCTGCGGTTTTGTTCAGTTAGTATTAGCGCAACGGAAAGACTTAGTTATCTCCGTAATTCACGGAAAGACTGCATAAGCTAACAAAGGAGTTATAGATTTTTAACTTCTTCTGTCTACTTCAGTTTCATTTCAACATTTCATGCAGTTAATTATTGATCTTCAGAAATTCCATGCATCTCATGCATAATTTCTGTTCTTGTGATCTATATATCATTTGTAATCATACAATTTGTTATAATGAAAATGGTTGATGAGTTCTTTGTTCTGATTTTCTCTACAAGTTTTGCTTTTATTTTCCAGCTAGATCTTTTCTCTATTTTGCAGGATTAGCTGCAAAATTCTACAGTTAGTACGACGGTGATCTTGAGATCAACCCATTTTCGTTGAAGATTGTGGCTAGTCACTCTACTAGCATATTAGATCTAGGGTTGCATTATTTGAAGCATTTAGGCTTTATATTGCCTGGACGATTCACCACGGTTCAGAGGCTGGCCAGCATTTCATTTTACAGAGTTCATTGTGGTCAGTGCATTTCGAACTGTTTTTGAGCAAATTGATTGACTTTAGCACTGGCAAATCCATGTTTGCGAGGTCATAGGAGGGCTCACGTATCATTTGTTTGGTGGCCGAGTTATTTGGGGCCGTATCCATCCATTGTGCTTGACGTCTCTTAACAGTTTTTCGCTGGTTTTTATCTACATTGATTTCATTGTTTGGCCAACACCATTTGCAGCCATAAGATAGTGCATTTTTGTGGGAAAATTTGTAATTGCCACGTAGGTAGAGGCTTGCGATTTTCAGAAGCAGCGACTCGATTCATTATATCTCATGAGACGTTGTTTGTGTCAGTTGGCTTCTTTATGCGTCACATATACCACATCAACCCCTATTCATTATTTCTGGTTGGCCCATATTATTTTCACCAGATCTATTATTGTTCGCAGACTGAATGTATTGAGCAGACTATATGTATTGAGTAGGCTGCGAGTGCAAGGTTTTGATTGGTGTTCCCCAGCATGGTATGCGCAGTTTTGAGGCGCGCGTCAAAAAGATAAATCTCACATTCATAGCGTGGTAATTATTTTTCTTAATATTGGTGTAAATTGTTGAATTTCAGTCAGTTGCTGAATTGGTATTCTTGGGCACATTATTGAAAATTTGCAAACATAATACAAAGGGGTTTAATTGCTTGTGTTCTGGGGGGTAATCAGTTGTTCAATTGTACTCTTGATTGCATTATGGATTTGTCAAAAGTTGTACTCCTAATTTCATATAATTATCATAAGTGAAAAAATCAGATGGAGTTATTATTGCTAACAAAGAAGTTGCATAGAATCATTCGTGGCAATGATCCAGAATCTGCACTCCTGATCTCAGATATCATGTTGCATCTTGTAAAACTCCTAATCCTATTTCGACTACCTTAGAGAGTCTCTTTGGTAAGCTAGATAAGATGAGGAAATTGAAGTTGGAGAATGAACTAATGAGTCTAAATCCTTGTTGTTAATGCAAATTGAACTTATTATAGATATAGATATATGTGAACTAAATCAAATTCAGTCTTCTATTTGCAGGTAAGTATCTTTAAATTCAGTTCTTTAACTTCTTTAGACTCAAGTAGAGAAAGAAAAATCACAGGTATGTAAAGATGTCTTTAGAATCTAATATCAAAGAATGTAGTAGATGATTTGCAACTACTATAGAATCAGTTACTTATATGTACTTTGATTGATATGAAGCAGTTCCTAATATATAATATTTCTCAAGTCCACCTTGATCACCGATAGACCTTGCCCAGGTAAGCATACAGTAATGTCTGATATGATGATTAATTCACTAATAGTGAATGCCCAATGCTTGCAAATATATATTCATTCTGCAGTATAAACTAACCTTAATATGATGTCGATCTGCGATATAGAATGCCTTGGATATCGTTATCAATCTGCAATATCAAATGAATATATAATGTCGAACTATATATTGTGAATATATGAATCACTGGGATTATCTCTGCTGAAGAATAAAAGTCATTTATCAATTTCGATGATTGCATTCTTCCATCGAATGAGGTTATATATTAATTGTAGAGCCGATCCATGATCGGTTGTGTCTCTTCAATATCAAATGGTATGTCTTAATGGTTAGTTCCTAACTAACCTGATTCATATGAATCAGATTAGTTAGTAAGTACTAACTAACGATTAGTATGTTAACAATACGAACATGGATCGAACTATAATTCAATCACATCTCCAGTACTTAACATTTGATATTAATTCATATATGTCTCAAGTTTATCTTAGATGTGAAGATATTAATCCAAGGCTTACATCAGTATGTTCTATGCTTCAGTTTGTATATATATGTGAATATATGCAAGGCATATGTTCACACACACACACACACATATATACAAAGAGATCTCATTAGTCTGACCATAGCTACAATATCTTCAACACTCCCTCTTAGCTAGGGAAGACTAAATAAGTATGAACAAGTTTAGATATCACACTATTTGTGATATCAAGGAGTATATTAGATATCAAGTCAACATGATATTTAAATATCCTGGTTATGGTATGTGTACTGACATAACTCATCATGGTATATCCATGGATATTAAGTCTGCATAATATCCACCATGATTCATCCATAAGGAATATTGATACATACTCGATATCAAGTCAACATGATATGTATCAATAATTCCAAACGATGAGAACTATCAAGACGTTTCCATAAATATCAAGTCAGCATGATATTCATCATGATAGCAAGCAGTGTAAAGTCATCCCCTTACAACACTGAATACAAGTGTTCATTATTAGAAAGATCATCACCTTCCCATAATGTACACAGGAGGACATGCCCATTAAATTCATAGAGTCAAATCATATGACAACAAAGAGTCAACACATTAAACAACTTTATATATATAAGTACAAATAAAACAATTTTGAGACCGTGTCTCAATTACATTTCAACCATACCAAGTTTCTTCCTGAAGTGCTCCACTTTATCTCTTGAAAGAGGGTTGGTGAGAATGTCTTTTGTTTGATCGCTTGTACTAACATATTCCAATTGAATAGCATGTCTCTCCACCATGTCTCTTACATAGTGATAGGGGATTTCAATATGATTGGATCGATCATGGAATACTGGATTTTCAGAAAGATTTATATAACATTGATTGTCACATAGAAGAGTTGTAGGTTTCAGAGGCTTTCCAAATAGTCCCACAATCAACTTCCTAAGCCACACTGCTTCTTAGGCTCCCATAGAGGTTGCTATGTATTCTTCTTTAGTAGAACTTTGAGCTACAAAGAATTGTTTCTTGCTTGTCCAAGAGATCATGGTAGATCCTAGACTGAAATAGTATCCAGAAGTACTCTTATGGTTAGTAACACTTCCACCCCAGTCTGAATTTGTGTATCCATATAAGTCAAAATCAACTTTCTTGTATTTAAGGCCATATCTAATAGTGCCTTGTAGATATCTCATGATATGTTTTTCTACCACAAGATGTATTTCTCGAGGTTCACACATAAACCGACTTAAAACATTAACTGCATAGCATATGTCAGGTCTAGTGTTAACCAAATACATAAGCGATCCAATGATCTATCTATAATGAGTAGGATCCACAAATTTGGAGAAGTTGTAGCTTCCTTCAACTTTTGCAAGTTTGTTTCCATGGGTGTAGACATTGGTCTACAATTCATCATTCCAAATTTCCTCAATATATCAATGGTGTATTTTCCTTGATTCAAGAAAATACCATCAGGTTTCTGCCATACCTCCAAATCTAGGAAGTAGTATAAGAGTCCCAAATCCTTCATATCAAATTCTGCAGCTAGATCCCTTTTACATTGGACAATGAGATGGTCCCTACCTGTGATTATGAGATCATCTACATAAAGTATTAGGATCGGAAATTTGCCATTAATAACCTTAAAATAGAGATTTGGATCTGCAACATTCTTTGAAAATTCTAAGTTCATGAGATAGCTATCAATTATTTCATACAAGGCTCGAGGAGCCTGTTTTAGCCCATAAAGACCTTTCTTCAGTCTGCACACATGAGTTGTGGTATCATAAACTATAAAGTCTTCAGGTTTTTTCCAAGTAAACCTCTTCTTCAATAATTCCATTTAGGAAAACAGTTTTAACATCCATTTGATGAACCTTCCACCCTTTGGATGCTGCAATGGCTAATATTGTTTTAACTGAGATGTATCGAGCTACTATTGCAAAAGTTTCTTCATATTCAATACCTTCTTTCTATAAGAAACTTCTAGCAACAAACCATGCCTTCTATTTTTCTATCCTACCATCTGGAACATGTTTAATCTTAAATAACCACTTGGAGGACAAAACTGATTTTGCTTCATGTCTCGACACTATGTCCCAAACATCATTTTTCAATATGGATAGGTACTCTTTTGTCATGGCATCTTTCCATGATTGACTCCTTAGGGATTCACTAACACTTCTAGTTTCTAAGTCTAGGATTTCATTCATCAGTGCATCATAAGTTAGTTTCCGAGGCCTCTTGCTTTCTCTAAATGTACCATCAGATGCCGCAAAGCTTCCTACTTCCTCTACTATTTTCCTAGCCCAGAGTGGTTGTTTCTTTTTGTTGATATTTGGATTTTCTTCTTGATACTCCCTCTCAATTTCAGCTTGAGGTGGGTTTTCATAAGAAGTGTCTTCAAGAACTTCTGTCAAAACTTCAGGGAAGTAACATGTTTCCTTGTTTGAGGGAGGATTTTGTATTTCCAACTCATCATAATTCTTTGTCCCTTTGAAGGAAATATCCTCCTCAAATATTACATCCTGACTTAGCTCTATTTGTCTCTATCTAGGAATGTGGATTCTGTAAGCCTTTGTAGTCTCACTGTATCCCACAAAAATACCTCTCTTTCTGGAAGGCTCCAACTTTGTTCTCTTCTCTTTTGGAACATGAATATATACAAGACAACCAAATATTCTTAAATGACTTATGTCTGGTTTCCGGCCTGTAAATGCTTCCTCTGGAGTTTTGTTGTTAAGATGAGAATGTGGACATCTTTTTTTGATATAAACTATTGTTCGAGATGCTTCTGCCCAGAATGAGGTATCTATGTTTTGATCAAACATCATTAATTTTCCTACTTCCACAATAGCTCTATTTTTCCTCTCACCTACTCCATTTTATTGGGCATTATAAGGTACTATAAACTCCCTCTTGATCCCCGCGGTTGAACAAAACTCTTTTAACAATTCCGAAGTATATTCTCTCCCATTATTTGTTCTATTTTCTTCCTAGATGAGTTTTCTATTAAGGCTTTGAATTCTTTGAATCTATTTAGAATTTATTTTGATTCTTTGCACTTTAAGAAATAGATCCAAGTGCTCCTTGAAAAATCATCCACAAAAATCACATAGTATAAGGCTCCACCTATGGAGGGTTTAGACATAGGTCCACAGAAGTCTAAGTGGATTAGTTCCAATGTAATTTTGGTTTTTCTTAAGCTATTTTGAAAAGAACCTTTGGTATTCTTTCCTAGAGCACATCCTTTGTAGGTCCCACAGTGTGAGGGGTTTAACTTAGGTAATCTTGTGACCATCTTGTCTAAAGAGTTTAGAGAACAAAAAATATAAATGCCCTAATCTTCTATGCAAAATTTCACTCAAGTCTGTAGTTTCATGAACAATGGATTGTTTAGGTTCATTGCCTAATTTGTAAAGATATCCATACCTCTTTCCTATAACTTGAGCTCTATTGAATGCAGATGTTTTAGGCCATGCCAAGACTTTTCCATCCACGAAGGTGACCCTATAGCCATTATCCTCAAGGGTAGAAATGGATATCAGGTTCCTTTTAATTTCTAGTACATATAGTACATCCTTCGATAGAATAGTTATGCCTGATTCTAACTTGATTGTATAGGTCCCCACTCCTTTCACTAGATGTGCAAAATCATCTCTAATGGTAACTTCCTCATCAGTTTCTTCCACCATATCTTCCATGTTTTCTCGATATCCAGTGATATGTCGGGATGATCCAATATCAATCACCCAGGTGCAGGATTTGTTGGAAAAATGATTTGAAAGTGTTGTGTAGAATTTGAGCATTTCAGATTCCTCTTGAGAGTATGTTTTTTCAACCTTGGCATGTGTTGCTTTCTTCTTTGTTTGATCTGGAAAATTAGCACAATAGTGTCCATATTGGTCACATCGGAAGCATTGAATTTGAGTGACATCTTTTCTTGGTTTTCCCTTTCCATTAAATTTTCTCTTCCTCTTGAAATTATTCTTCTTTCCCTTCTTCTTAGAGTTGGAATTAGTGTTAAGAACATGAATTTCTTCATCTAAACCCTTTTGTTTGCTCCCTTTGGTGAGTGGTCTAGTTTCTTCTAGAAGATAGTCAGATCTTATTCTATCCAAGTTAGGAAGTTCAGGTCTTGCACTTAGGCCTTGCATAAAAGGTTCCCATGAGTTAGGTAATCCACTTAAGGCAGTGCAGGTTAATTCCTTTTCATCAATTTTACATCCAATTGAAGATAGTTGATGTCAAAGTGTTGTTACCCTCATGAAGTAAGCATTTATAGTTTCATCTTTATTCATGATTGTGTTGTTTATTTGCCTCTTGAGTGCGAGTGTCCTTTTGGTATTATTGATTTCAAATGCATTTTCAAGTGATTTCATCATGAGATGTGCAATTTCTTGTATTAATAGGATGGGTACAATATGATCTCGAACAACATCTATGATCAATCACATGGCCTTCTCATTGTTTTCTATCCAATAAGATTTTTCCAGTTCATCTTTAGGTTCGGTGATTTTATCATATACATATGAGTATACTTTTTTTTCCTTTAGAAACATAGTGATTCTTAGCTTCCATGATGAAAATTTATTTGCTCCATCTAATCTATCCTTGAATCTGATCATTCTTGCCATGTTTGATGAAGGAATTTGACTAGTCTTGAAATTATGTTATCATTAGATACTCAATTTCAATTTAGGATGAAATTATATCTTGCCTCTTATACCATGTTAATGAAAATTGAACTTATTATAGATATAGATAGATGTGAACTAAATCAAATTCAATCTTCTATTTGTAGGTAAGTATCTTTAAATTCAATTCTTCAACTTCTTTCAACTCACGTAGAGAAAGGCAAATCACAGGTATGTAAAGATGTCTTTAGAACCTAATATGAAAGAATGTAGTAGATGATTTGCAACTACTATAGAATCAGTTACTTATCTATACTTTGACTGATATGAAGCAGTGCCTAATATATAATATTGCTCAAGTCCACCCTTATCACTGATAGACTTTGCCTGGGTAAGTATATAGTGATGTCTGATATGATGATTAATTCACTAATAATGAATGCCCAACACTTGAAAATATATATTCAATCTGTAGCATAAATTGCCCTTAATATGATGTCGATCTGCGATATAGAATTCCTTAGATTTTTTTATCAATTTGCAATATCAAATGAATATAAAATGTCAAACTTTATCTTGTGAATATATGACTCATCGGGATTATCTCTGCTAAAGAATACAAGTCATTTATCAATTTTGATGATTGCATTCTTCCATCGAATGAGGCTATATATGAATTGTAGAATCAATCCATGATCGATTATGTCTCTTCAATATCAAATGGTATGTCTTAATGGTTAAACCTGATTCATGTGAATCTGATTAGTTAGTAAGTACTAACTAACTATTAGTATGATTCATATATGTCTCAAGTTCATCTTAGATGTGAAGATATTAATCCAAGTCTTACATCGGTATGATTTGTGCTTCAATTTTTATATATATGTGAATATATGCAAGGCATATGTCCACATATATATACAAATAGATCTTAGTAATCTGACCATAGCTATAATATCTTCAACACTTGTGATTTTGACAATATCAAAGACTTTTTCTCTAAGCTCAATTCTCTTAGATTTGAGTTATCTAATTGTGGGGTAACTAAATTGGATGAACAATTGATTCTTTCTATTCTTTCTAAGCTTGGACCTGATTATTAAGTTTTTGTTTCTACATTTTATGCTACTATGGATGATCTTGGTAGTGCACAAAAAATGCCTTCTCTTGATGAATTTGCAATTCAACTCACAAGGAAACAAGCAAAGTTAGCACACATGGGTACATTGAAGCCTCCAAAGCATCAAGAACTTCTTGTAAATTACTCCACTCCAAAGGTTTCAAGTGGCAAAGGAAAGAAGCAACATAAAGATCCCAAGTCTAATGAAGAAGAAAAGGATTCTCCTTTCAAGCATACTCCTGAGTCCAAGACCTCTTCTATAGAAGAATCATCAAACAAGAAGAAGATGAAATTTGATTATTGTAAAAGACAAGGACATGATGAGCATAAGTGTTATACTAAGAACATTGATGAGAATAATACCTCCTTCTAAACAAAAAAATCAAGTTGCTCTCATTAGTGTCTCCTTCTTCTTCTTCCCCTTCTTCATCATCAGCAACTTCTACATCTACACAGTGGGGAACCACAAAAATTTCACATAGCATTGATAAGATGAAAGGTAATGCACTCATGGGCACTACACATGCTAAAAATGGGTGATGGCTTCTTGATTCAGCTGCCTCTCATCATATGACATCTTCTATGGATATATTCTTTTCTTTTGATCCTTGCAATTCTCTTAACATATTGATGGGTAAGAACACATGCATGAAGGTTTGTGGGACATGTTATATTGATATGGGAGATGAGAAATTTAATGATGTTCTTTGTGTACCATCCTTGACCACTAACCTCCTTTCAATTTATCAAATTATTCATGGGGCACAAGGTAAGATAGTGGAGTTCACTCCTGATTATGTCTACATTAGGGACATGGAGACTAGAGATGTCATAGCAACAAGAGTTGTGGATCTAGATTGTACTCCTTTTCCCATTTTTCTTATGATGATGATGTTCCTGACGTGCACACACATCCATGAAGGGTGAATCATGTTTGTGAGGAGAAGTTTAGACACTTGAATCATTGTCTTGTTGAGATGAGTGTTGAGATTCTTACTCCTCCATCTCCTACTTCTTTGGACTTGAGTGCTACTATTCAATAGGATGATCAAAGTATTTCAGATATTGTAGTATGGGATAAGTACATGGATGGCATTTTAGATATGTTTGTTGAGTTTCATATTGTAGATTTGGGAGATACACTTGAGGGGGTTTCTCTTCTCTTTGATGACAGTCTTATCCTAGTTGGAGATTCCTCTTCATCTTCTTTGGAGATTGAAATTCTTGAGTCTCCTCCTTCACTTGATTTGTCACATTTCATGGTTCAGTTTGATCATGCTTGTGTGATGGATTCTTTGAGCTTGGAAGCTCCTATTCAGTTTTTAGAGATTCAAATTTGGAGTCTTCCTTCCTCCTTTCAGTTGGACGTGGCATGGTTTCTTCATTTGATGTACTTGTTTCTTCCCAAGGGAAGATGTGTTTCTTGTATACAATGGGTCATCTTTTGTTTCCAAGCATACTTCATCGACATTGGAGCTTCATCATTATGTGGGGATATTATGTCTCTCTTCTTACTTCCTATGGGGGGATACTTTACTATATATACATGATGTATGTAGATCTTTGGGGATCTTAAGTCCTTCATGCATCATGTTTTTCTTGTTTTCTTTCTCTCTTTTGGAGAGGATTTTTTTCCCATGTGATTTTCTCCTTTTCCCCACTTTATGGGAGATTGCATTTCATTTCATTTGCATTTTACATGGGTACCTAACATGGCCTAGTAGTTGGGACCCATCTTGAATCTTGCTCATATTGCATAATAATCTTCTCCCTAAGTTGCACTTAAGGCAGGGTGTTGGAGTAAATTATTTTCTACTCACATGCTTAGGTTTAATTAGGCAACTTATTAGTTGCTAGGTGTTAGGTAAGAATAATATTATTTTATTAGTTCCTACATCTAGTATTTTGTGTCGGGTGGTTGTACCTACCCTTGCACCTCATTGTTCCTTGCATTTCACTCTTGCCTTTATAAGGAGAGCTTATTGTACAATATATTCATCTCAATCTCAATCATTCATCTATTGGTGAATTATATCTCTCTCATAAAGGTTTATAGCCGTTTGTACATTTTGAGAAATTCATAATTTCCACAACAATGAATATGTAGCTTTGACCAAAACACTTAAAATATCTAGTTTTTCTTGAGAAGTGAATTAAACTTCAATGTTTACCCTTAATTGACTCCCTTTTTTAGAATGATAGCCCAAACACACACAAGGAGAAGCATCTACTTTCCTTAAAGGAAGACAATCAGTCAAACATGCATATGCCCACATATAATTATTTTCTTTCTATTTTCATACATATGACATATATATTGAATTTAATACTTGGCATAAAGGTGATTGCGTTTCTGCAACGTATCTTATCTCTAGCAAGAAGTATTGGTATCATTGGAACAACGTGAACTTTTAATATGCCACTTGGCAAAGGAAAATAATTTAAATGTTATTTTGGGGGAGGCTATCTGATGTCAGATGGTAGTGGTAGATGGGATACAATTCACTTTGAGCTAGAAATGAAAACATATTCTTACGAATGGGCAAGAAAAACTCTAGAGAAAAGAAGCTTTTATAGGTTGCTTTTCAGAAGGGAAAGAAAGTCACTATAGTGAGAAGATGTGAAGAGGGAGGAATTTAAATGTGGAGAGGAGGAGAAAACCAAAAACCAGGAAGGAATAAATCAGTACTTATTAGAGTTCAATTATTTATCTCTTAAATTGGGTCAGTTTAGTAAAGGAAGATCTTATTTGTGAATATAATTTCTTGCGATTTTAGTGTAAAATTAAATGTTTCAAGCTAATTTTACATGCTAACGCACACAGTATATGTAGGGATAGATATAGAAAAAAATTATCTCAACTTTAAAATCTGTTTAGCATGTGTAGTCTAATAGTACACGGATTAAATCTCACTTACCTAGCACAAACAATATGCCGAAGGCAATCTTAAATCTAATTTAAGATATCGAGATTTATATTAGTTCTTAGTGTTTTTATAGAGTTTAGTTTTCAAGACCATGCATAGTATATCGCAGTCATAGCCGTTAGATAACGTTGATTTTCTCTATTATATTTGTATGAATTGAATCGTTTACCATAATACCTCTATCACAAATCAACTAAAGTAAATCCACCATATTTGTAGAGTTCAATTTTGATGGGAATTTAGTTTTGGTAGAATTAGGATAAGCAATGGTCTTGGCTACCATTAAAGCATCAAGTGAGTAAGCCTTATCCACCATGGAATTATAAATGACTAAGCCTTTGGATGAATATCTTTTATTTACACTCAAACTAGATGACATCTTTTTTTCGGTTAGTACATCACGTGGATATAAAAATTATCTAGTAACAAGAATTTCTTGTATTTCCTAATCGATTGTTCTTGTAATTTGTTGGTATCTCTAAACACTTTGGAACCACCATTTTAAAAAGTTTCCATCATCTATGAGTAGGCTGATCAAAGAAACTTGACTATGTTAGTCTGAATAAATTTCCACTTTTAATTTGAACAGCTAGATGGGTATTACGAACGGTCATCTATGAGTAGGATGATCAAGGAAACTTGACCAAGTTAGTTTGAATCAATTTTCACTTTTAATTTCAATAGCTAGATGGATATTACGAATGGTTATGAACAGTTTAGTTGTTTAGTTAACAAAATTTCTGTAATCTATGAGAATAGGAAATAGTCTATGCTTCCTTCCGCACCATAACTATGTTGTGGTGACATGCAAAAATGAAGATCCATATTTTGTATTTTAGAGTCGATTACTATGAGTCTCAATTTGGAAAATTCTCCTGTTGTTATGTTTTGTACGTAGAAGCTTATATTTTAGAATATATGGGAAGCACAATATTGGTTATTTATTTTGCGTAGTTAATGTCAACAACAACATATGAGATGATACAAGTTTAATTTGTTGCTAATTAACTTGCTTTTAAGTTTAATATCTAATCCTTGTTTGTACAAATATTTAATCCACACACTAATAAAATATCTTCATGCGCTGTCGGCTTCTAACTTGATTCATAAAATGCCTTGTAGAACAAGCCTTTAACATATGTGGATAGGACCGGATGCAAAGACATCTTAAAGAATCTGCTCTCATCGCATCTAGATGGGACTGGACCCAAGACACCTTCTGGTAAGAGTAAATACTGCACCACAAAGCTGCACGAAGTAAATACATACATTGCATAATAAAGAAACATCGTGTATTGAAGCAAATTTCCGGACTTAATCAAACGCATGCATGTTGGACCAAATCAGATCCATGACATCAATGACAACAGGCCAATAGTTTAGCATCTGTTTGTGCATGAAATTATTGATAATGGTAATTTCTTGATAGAGAAGGTTGACACTTTTGATATTATAGAAAATTATCTTTCAATTTAGTGATCACAAAAAAGTTCTCTTGAAGCAAGAAGGCCATGGGCCTTGATTGCTGTAGTTAATTTTATACCAAGTATCTCTTGGGTGTAATTGCAATGTATAATTTCAAGTGAAAAAATGTTAGAATAAGATGAAAATAACATTGAAAATCTTAAGTCATTGACATGTCTTTATTCTCCTTAGGACATGTGAGAAAAATATTTAATATTTGTATATTATAGATTATTCTAATTGCACATTCAAGAGATTAATATGAAGTGATAAGGATTAACATGGAAAAAATATACTCATTCTCATGTCTAATATGAGATATAAAGTGTCATGATTTAGATGCCCAAGTTTGGGAAGAGAAAAGGTGTCTTTTTCGTAGAGCTGAGATATCATTGAGAGTTATAGAGCACTAAGAATATCAAAAATCTAAGTAGCTTGGTTTTGGTATCCAAGGAGTCACATCAAGAGTTTTATTATTTTATTATGTCTATTGACTATTCATTTTTCAAGGTGTTAATTTTTGTAAGTGTTTTTTTGACCCTTGTTTTGGGATAATAGTAGTGGTCTTCCCTCTCATATTTGAATATACATTGGAGCCAAGGAATGTTTGTTTAATCACATGTTTCTTTGAGATTTTCAAGTATATTTCTAGTTTAGTTGGAGAAATAAAGTGGTTTACTATTTTTGTAGTCTCTCCTTTGAATATTAGTAATATACTTGCCTTCATTCTCTAGTGGATTTTTCTATCTTGAAAGGGTTTATCCAGGTAAATTTGATGTCTGTGTTGGTATGAATGGTGCAATCACATATTTATTTCTTATTTATTTTCATACTTAATAATCTTTTTTATATTTGTAATCATATAGAAAATTTAATATTGAAAGCTTTCTTCACCTTGTTTCTCAACACATATTAGATGACAACAATGGTTCAAATTAAATTTAATATTTATTTATCCAAAGCATCTAAAGTGATCTTGGGAAGTCTGAAATTAAATAAATATTTTTTTCAATGTATCCTGTCACAATCAACTTACTATTCTTATTAATCACTACTTTATAAAAGGAGACATGACAAATATTTTCATATTTAGCTTTCTAACCCTCTCTTTAGAAAATGGAATATCAATACCCCCACTACCAATGAGTACAATACAACACCTACCTCTTCAATTGCACCTTTTTACAAGTAAACTATTCCTTTGAGTTTTTTCTTCTTTTCCTTCATCTTTCAACAAGGTTCTTCTAACAACAATGGTTTCTCCTCATTTTGCTGCTTCTAAATTCTTAGATCTAGCATCCTCATTTACATGAAAACTCTAACATTTCCCCTTGGTCTTCTATTTCACCCTCCTTTATTTTTATGGTAGTCATAAGATATTTGTCCTTCTCCATGAAAAATGTTTCTCTAAATTATTCCCTTCGAGATCCTCTTGTAAATATTCTTCTTTTATTTTCATATCAATCATTTTGGTCTCTTGCATTCTATATATTTTCACTCTTGTTATTGTAACTAGATCTTGCATCCTCATTCTTCTTTTGATTATTTTTTTGGCCTCCATAATATCTTCCTCTAGTTCTGTTGGAATCAATGAGCACTGAGAGGAGCAGGGGGTGAATTAGTATTTTGCCATTTTTTAATTTTGACAATCTGACCTTTAAGTCACTTAATGCATATGAAAGAAATTAAAGTACAGAAACACAAAGCAAAGATCAGTAACACCATAACACCAAGATTTTATGTGGAAACCCAGTTAAGGGAAAAACTGCAATGGGATTCTAACCCACAATATTAATATACTCTTCTAAAAGTATAGAAATATTGGGTGAACTCACAAAGTTGGTCCCCACTTTTTGGTACGTCCTGATTTTTGTTGAAATCATACATTTTTTTTTAAATAAAATGATTTAAGCTTTAAGAGGTCCCATTTTAAGTAATTAATTGAAGAGAGTTAAATCAAAGGCTCTTAAATCAAAATTTCTTGGATAGAACCTCTCTACTTCTAAATCATACTTGCAATGGAGTCCCCTTTGCATCTATCAAATGCTGATAAAAAACCAATTGTACATTAGCTTTTGGGAGGTCAAATTAATTCATTTAAAAGTTTTTTTTTTTAAGAATTTAGTCCTTATTATAAGATTTCCAAATAGTATAACAATTAAAATATTTAATTTGATTAATATATTTTTATTTTATTTCTTATGAATGTAGGTTTTTCACTGAACATAAACTTCTTTGTTCAATACATTGAGAAAAATAGTAAACTAATTCAAAAATATTCTGAAAAATATCTATGCACTAGGTATTGATGTTTTCTTTCTAACAAAAAAAAGAAAATTGAATTTTGATATATATAGAACAAGTTATGTGTTCAAACGTAACCCTATATCTAAATTATAATTAGTCGAACTTCAAAACTTAATAAAATGATAAATATTCAACATATCACTATCAAACCAACTGCATACCCTGGGTATTGTTTTTGCAAACCAAAATTCAAAAGAATTAAGTTTTTATCATTTATATTAAAAAAATTATGCATTTCGGGATACACATCACTCTTAAAAAATGTTGTTTGCTGTAAAAAACTACTTTTTGAGGGAGATGGAAAAATCAATAAAATTTTATTCAAACAAATTTGAAAAAAATATATTTAGAATCGACAAACAAGATTTTAAAAATCACTAGTTTATATCATCTTCAAATTCTTAACGGTTTAAAAGTTATAGGTGTCAGAAAGTGAAGGTTTTTTTCAAAATATTCATATAAGTGTCAAAGTTGGTCAAAAAGTGGGAACCAGTATTGTGAGTTCACCCTATTACATAAGAGGAATGCACACGCATTCAGGCACACTGCCTAGAGCTCACTGATCAAATTACAAGAAAGGGCTACAACCCGAAAGGCTCACTGCCTTACAAATGTTTGTAAGAGATTACAATGTATTTTGAATGATGAAATAGAATCAACAACTACTTGAGTATAGTTTTGGTTAAGCACAAAACATATTCTTACTCTGCTCTATAATACTGCTCTGTTTTGATATTCTGCAACATACCAGAGCACATATCTTTACCTTGCACATGTGAAACTATGCACAATAACTCATACACACATTCCACACAATCATCAAATACCAAAATGATCAAATAAACCTATCTTATATATCCACATCACCAATTTAGGTCACCACCAAGTCAGCTTCAAGAACATGTCACAAAAGATGAAACATGTACACAAGTCGACACAATTCGATCCAAAAATAATTAACCAGAGAAAATAAAAATGTCCACATGCTTTCCACAGGTCAGCTTAACCAACATCAAAAATACAATCAACCACAAAAATTGATCCGTAAGATTCACATACTGAATCATCACACATTACAATAGATAACCATTATTCTAGGCAAAAACATGATTACTCGATCTTCTAACTTACATAAAACTTATGATTGGAGGCTATAAACCTAGAATAAGGTAAATTTCATATACACAATACATCCCCCATATCTGTAAGGTAAAATACTTAGCCAAACTAATCCGGCAAGAAAAATAGTTTACACTATGCACGATACCATGTTCATCTTACCAGACCTTACTGGACTCAAGCAATCTTTACTCAATCTTATAGAATGATGAAATCATGAAGTGCGGATGCCAATTCTAATATGAGTTTCCATCAATGACAATATCTCATTATACATGCAGTGTCTCTTGCCAACAAGTTCTTCCTCCATGGCCTCTTCGTCTTTGCTTTCTCTTAAAATATTTTTTTTAGCATTTATTCTACCTTTACTACCAACTAGTATACATCTTTAATAAAAAATAAATCTACCAAAGGTTTGTTCTTCTTGGATATTGAGTTTCAATCGATTTGTATATCTAGCCACCTCTTCTGTATTAAAATTTGTATGACCAACTCTAATGGTAACCTTGTAAAACTCTTTAATATATTTATTGACTATTTCACTTAGTTTCCTTAAACTTGGCATCTTCTTGGGGAGCTTAAGCTTATAATCCACTAGAATAAAAAAAATTCATCATCTCCGCCATTCTATCACATTTGGTTATTTTTTATATTTCTCTCTTATTTCATTTTAATTTCACCCCCTTTAACCAACTTCTAGGATAACCCTTAAGCTCAATCTTGGAAAATCACACCCACTCAAGATCTTTTACTTATTCATATTCAAAAAACTCTTCAATATGATTTATCCAATCTATTAATTTCTTTAGGATTGCTACCTGATTATGCGGAGATATTAGTCTTAAGTCTTTGGACCCAATTTTTGTTATGGCTTTTAACAATCTAATATCTTGAGATTCCTCTTCATTATCATCAAATTGAGCACTAACATGTGTCACAACATCTTTTTCCTCTCTTTTATCTCATCTTATAGGTTCAAAATCTCTTCTTGGGTCCTCTAGGATTGCATTAATATACCTCTACAAGCCCCTATGTACTTCATGTTTGATTACAACAATTCTTTGAACATGGTTTATTTGTGAAGACATTAATTTATGAAAAGTTTAGTGTGAGGCTTTCACAAAATTGTGATTCTAGAACTTTCACCTAAAACAAAAAAAAAAATCTAGGGCCTAGTGCTAAATGCCTCAATCTTCAACAATTTGTCAACACATAAAAATAATTTACTTTGATATTCACCTATTCAATGTTGGGTTAAATGAATTAGAAAAATACCAAAACAAAAATTTCACACATTGAACTATTGATTTATTTATTAAAAGTATGACATGCATCATGTAATATATTACAATACATTATAATTTCATCTCATGCAACATCTTGTCTCTTTGTATTTTCAGAATTTTAATTTCCTTCCTTAAATTATTTCAACTTTCATGAGTAAAAATTTTTGATCAAGGAACCTAATTAAGTACCGTTTTAAATTTAGGATTTCAGAGTGCTCAACACATTGCAAGATTATTCAATCATCTAAATGTCTAAAGTTTAAGTTGAATATTTTTTATCAGATTTCTTATCCTGGAAAAAATGTCATTATCTATAAATAATCTATCGATAATAATTTTTACCTAAGACCAATTATAGAATTTTAAAGATCAGGGTAAATTTTGAGGTCTCTACATGCAAAAAGACAAAAAATTCTAAACATAAAAAACCCTATAATTTAATCACTCTTAGGACATCTTAGATCAATCAGCCTCGTGGATTTTAACCAGAACTATAAAAAATTAAAGTAAAATATTTTTTTGGTTGATGTAAGATTACCCTTACATTTTGTGCACCTTCATCTATATATGTTAGTATCCATTATGTAAAATTTTAATCTTTTATGTAATAAATATGCTAATAAACATTTTAGAGGCTAGGATTTTCACTAACTAATGGTTTTCCTAGGGTATAATTTCTATAAATTTATCTTATGTTTTTTTATTTTATGGGTATTTACCTATGTAGGTGACATGGCTAGATATTCCTTAATGAGACCTTTGATCCATAATTGTAATAGATAGTATAGATTATGGTTGGACATAAGCATGTCAAAATAACTATTTGATGTATTTTACTAGATTGTGCATCCAATGATACGGAGAGTTCTAGAATAAATTAATGATATTGTATTTTGTGATTTATACTTTGAGTGAATTAAATAGGCTTTTCAAGATGAGGTAATCCACAAGAACTTTAAAAACAAAATACCAATTATGAGGTAATTTGTCAGAGGTGGTAGTGAATAGAAAATTAACCAAAAGATATTTAATATGTCACCAAAGAGAGGGTGATGAATTATTAATTTGGTTTGTATAACGGAGGAATTATTGTTGGAATCAATGAACACTGAGAGGGGGGATGAATAAGTGTTTCATAATTTACAAACTTATGAAGCTGATTCTTAAACTATGAGATGCATACTAAAGTAATCAATGTGCAGAAACATAAAGTAAATAACCATAACACCAATATTTTTATGTGGAAATGCATAAAGGGAAAAACCACGATGGGATTGAGTACCCACAATATTATTATACTATGGCTAGTACTAGAACAATATTAAAAAATTGGAATGCACTTGCATTTAGGCTCATTGCCTAGAGCTCACTACTCAATTACAAAAGGGCTACATCTTCGAGGAAGGCTCATTTCCTTATAGGATAACTGATCTGAAGTGTAGTATCTAACTATTCCAAAATATAGTTCCGGTTAGGCTATGATTGTCCCCTTTAACTGATCTTTCATTCTGATCTATAACACTGCTCTGTCACATACCCAAGCAATAAAATATTCACCAAACTTACAAACTCACTCACACTGGCTTCCTTCTCTCATCCCATATATCAGAATAATTAACCAAGTCAATCCTATATATCTACATCAACAAAAATAATCATTTACTAAGTCAGTTTCCAAAAACATGAAATGTGTTTCACCAAGTTGGCTCAACTCGATCACAAATCCAAATGAAGACAAAAACAAGATGATAAAATTATTCTCATAAGTCGGCTCAATTACCTCAAACACGTAACTGATCACCAAAATCATCCTAACAAATCCGCAACACATGTTACTCCAAAATAGCTCTTCCCTAACTAAATTACCAGATACCAAAGCTCTAAAATTACATACAATTCAACACCAGATATCAGGATCACAAAGTAATCTATCTCGAACCTTGAATCAATTGCCTTGATCACCAAAACCCAAAATTTATCATTGAAATGAAGATGTGCACCAAGATCTCATGCTCTACTAGTAACTGTGTTCCACCTTCTAGAGTTATGACTTAGAAACAAAATATCTTCTGGTAAACCAATTCTATGTACACTATATTTTCTCTGCGAACTAAGATGCCATCAATGACAACCCCTAATCAACCATCATGCACCAATCTTAAACGAAACAGTGTCTCTTGCCAACAATCTCTCCCTTTGGCATTCATGGCAACATTGTGAAAATGAAATGAATGAACTGTACACTCAAGATGCAAAACTTGAAAATTTTCACTTTTACAAAGAATATACAAGATCCCCCTAATAATTTACACCATTTTCACCCTTATCTCTATCCCTTTGATAGCAATGCCAAAGATAAATGATCCGCCAAAATTGATAATCAAGAATATGTACAGTTGCTCACAAAAATTTAAAGATGTCAATGAAAATTGTCCTAAGGGACAAAAAATGTTTATTCCATGCTTTCCTCAATCTTTCCAAAATGTTGATAATCCCATTGAAAAGATAAGCAAGCATTTTAACTCCTTTTATATCTGTCAAAAAATTGGAGTCTAGAGCATCATTAGCATCTTACATACTTCAAATTAAAGAATCTATTTGGGGAGTGATAAGACTCCTTAACTCATACACTATACCTAAAACTCTATTCTTTTCATGGTTTAGACTCTTGATTTTATTCAGTATACTCAAAATTGATGGGAATGGCTATGGGATAGACTAGCCTAGTCTATGCTCCTTGATCCTCTCCTTGGATCACTAGGTGTTTCAACCACACCTTAGGGTCTCTAGGACTTCCCTTTCTTGTGGAATCCCTGACCTTGCCCAATCCACCCACCAACAATCTGTGATACTGCTTCCAAAGTTAGACCTACTCTCAAGCATCAAAAACCCTCACATAGACTAATAAGGGTTTAGCTCCTTCTTCACCTTCTTAGGTCCTAGCAAGATTAGGACAGGTCTCTGACGTGGTTATCCATCCATTCATGTGCCCTGAAGAGGTTTTAACCTTCCATTTCCTTACCAATCTCACTATTTTTCTTTTTTCCTACAAAATAGGGCTACAAGGAATGTGCCCAATTAGGCCTCCATTCTGGACTTTTAGGGCTCCCTCTTGCAAATGATGCACACACTTGTGAATCTTCCAAAAAGGATTGCTAATAATTTGGCAAGGGCTCAAATATTTTCCTAGTTTTGGGCCTCCAAGTGTCTGTACACTACCCTAGGTGAATTTTGGGGTTTTTGAGGGTTTTTACAATGGTTTTAAGGCCTGCCTAGGTCACACTGATGGTTTATTGTCTTTGCCACCTTATCTGGATTGGTTGAAGCTCCTCCTTCTCACCAATAGTTCTTCACACATCCCTCTACACCTCTTCCAAATGGTGCCTCCCTCCTTGTCCTACCTTGCTCTCATGGACCTCTGCAACTTCAACCCTTCCTAGCCGGGCACAGTCTAGTCTCGCCTAGGAGTGGGTCTTTGAAAGACTTTCCTACATCTTCAAGTGCCCTCCTTGCTTTGGAATACTATACAATTTTTTCACTCCTATTCCCCATAGTTTCATGGTGTCTCCACAATGGGGATAGGAGTTATTAATCCATTACACAAAATAGTCCAAAACTAGACAGTGATAGAGTACTTCACAAAATAATTACAAACACACAAAATCCTGCACAAGAACCTACCCTAAGTGCTCAAAATGAAAGTATAAACACAATGTAAGACTCTCAACATCATTTAGTTCATAAAACAATCCATTATCAACCTATTAATGCTTCATTTGTGCCGACTAGCAATAAAAACACAGTCACAGTCAAGGTCTTTTCTCTTGGATGTACAATCTGACATCCAACCCCCCATTTTAGGGTTTGCAACAACTTATAGTGTCTCTTCCTCAGTTGGTGTGTCAAGGTTAGGGTTCCTAACACCAAACTAAGGTTATGACCTATTTGGTGGAAAAGTTGCATGACAACTTTGAAAAGTTGTCATGCAACTTTTTACAACTTTTGAGCAACTTCTACAATGTTGCTTTTCTTGACTTTTGAGCCTACCTTGGGCTATCCTATGGACACAACCATGTCAAAAGGAGACCTTGAACACATCAAAGGCACACATACCCTCTATTCCACAAGAAAACTTAACCTAGACTTAAGAATCTAGGACCTAAACTAGGACGTAAACAAGACCAATGAGCTCTTAGCTCTTATTACATTTACATGGCTTCTTAAAGAAGCAAAATTCCAACAAAGGTCACATGGAGAAAGACCTTAGAAAGGTACTCCTGCACCATACTCCCCCTCTGCACAGAATTAAGGAACTAGGGGAGAGATGAGAGCTGGGTCAATACCAAGTTTCTTGAACCTGCCCTCTTCAACCCAAGTGGCTTCAGACTCAGGTTGACCTACCCATTTCACCAAGTGTTCCATCTAGACCTGGTGTCTAGTAGACTTCTTCACCCTTGATTCCAAGATGTCCTCTGCTATGGGTTGCTTCACTTGAGGTAAAGCATTCACATCCAAGTCCTGTAGTACCTTGGCTTGATTCTCAGTTTGCCTTGCTATTTCACCCTTGTATAGTATCAGATCAGCAACATTGAAGGCTAGTGATATAGCCAAATCTAAAGGAAGATCCACCTTGTAGGTGTTTTCACCATATTTGGATAGAATTCTACAAGGTCCTACCCTCTTCATTTGTAGCTTAGTAGGCTTGCCGCTTTGCATTCTAGCTTTGCTTAAATGGACCATCACATAGTCACCCACCTTGAACTAAACCTCTCTCCTTCTTTCATCCACTTTTGCTTTCAGTTTTTTAGTAGACTCTAAGATGGCTCTCTTGACCTGTTCTTGGAATTCCTTGATGGTTTGGGTGAAGTCCTTTGCTTGCCCACTCTTCATCTACATGGAACCAAGTTCTCTTAGTTCACACACCCCTCTTGGATGTCTTCTATAGATAACCTCAAAAGGACTCCTTCCAGTAGTCCTATTTACACTGTAATTGTAAGCATACTCAGCTTGTGGAATAACTAGATCCCATGTTTGCCCATACTCCTTGGTTAGACACCTCAACAAGTTGCCTAACACCCTGTTAATGACTTCAGTTTGACCATCAGTTTGTGGATGGTAAGCTGAGCTAAATGACAAATTAGTTCCTAGTGTCCTCCATAAGGTTTGCCAAAAATGGCCCATGAACTTGCTATCCCTATCTGAAACAATACTTAATGGGAGTCCATGAATCCTTATAATCTGCTTAAAAAAGAGATGTGCAATATAACTAGCATCATGAGTAGTTCTACATGGAATGAAATGGCTCATCTTAGAAAATCTGTCTACCACCACATAGATGCTATCTATACCTGTCTTTGTCTTGGGGAGTCCCACCACAAAGTCCATGCTCACACACTCCCAAGGTCTATTTGGGACTGCTAATGGTTGATAGAGGCCTGCATTACTTGATCCTCCTTTTGCCCTTTGACACACACCACATTGCTCCACATACCTTCTCACATGCCGTGGCAACTTGGGCCAATAGTAGTACCTCTGTACTAGATCCAAAGTTTTATTGATTCCAATGTGTCCACTTAGACTACCATTGTGCTTCTCTTGTATGAGATTTTCTCTCATGGATCCTCTAGGTACACATAACTGATTGCCTTTGAACAAGAGACCATTTTCAAGGGTGTAGTTTGCATACTCACCATGAAAATGATTCACAAACTCCTTGCAGACCTTGTAGGCTGATGAGAAGTCCTCATCTTCTTCATAAAGATCCTTGAAACCTTCTATCCCTATGATCTACAATTGTAATTCTTGGACAGTCAACAACTTCTGGCTCAAAGCATCTACCACCTTGTTAAGCTGCCCCTTTTTATGCTTGATGGTAAAAGTAAAAGATTGGAGGTACTCCATCCACTTCAAATGTCTGTTGCTAAGCTTCTCTTGAGTGTTGATGTAATTCAAAGTCTGGTTATCTGTGAACACCACAAATTCCTTTGGGAGTAGGTAATGCCTCCACTTCTTGAGAGACTGAACTAGTGCATACAACTCTAGATCATATGCAGAATACCTCTTCTTTGCATCATTAAGCTTCTCAGTAAAAAATGCCATAGGCCTTCCCTCTTGACTCAATACACCCCCTACTGCAATGCCACTTGCATCACACTCCAATGTGAATAGTTTGTCAAAAGTAGGTAAGAGTAGGATGGGTTTTGTGGCTACTTCTTGCTTCAACAATTGGAATGCTTTATCAGCCTGTTCAATCCATTTGAACTTAGTTTTAAGACCTCCTTTTATGGTCTCAAGTACTAGTGCACATATTCCACTGAAGTTCCTCACAAAATTTCTATAGAATTGGGCTAAACCATGGAAAATCCTAACTTCAGTCCCTGTTTTAGGGGCAGGCCAATTCAAGATTGCCTCCACTCTGCTTGGATCCATCTTCAAGGTTCCCTTAGACACCACAAACCCCAAGTAAAATAACTCTTGCTTCAAAAATTCACACTTCTCTAAGTTGATTTCCAACTTCTCTTCATGCAACCTCTCTAGGACTAAACTCAAATGTTCAAGGTGCTCCTCTTTGGTTTTTCTATAGATGAGTATGTCATCTAAGTACACTACCACAAACCTACCTATGAAGTCCTTCAACACCTCATTCATCAACCTCATGAAGGTGCTTGGGGCATTAGTAATTCCAAATGGCATCACAAGCCATTCATACAACCCTTCTGTGGTCTTATAAGTGGTCTTCCACTCATCACCCTCCTTAATTCTATAATGATGATAACCACTTTTAAGGTCCAACTTGGTAAAATACATGGCACCTCCTAAACAGTCCATCAAATCCTCTATTCTAGGAATGGGAAATCTGTACCTTATGGTGATCCTATTGATTTCCCTTGAATCAGTACAAAGTCTCCACTTGCCTCCCTTCTTTGTTGCTAACACTACTGGGACTGCACATGGGCTGATGCTCTTCTTGATCAATCCTTGATCCAACAACTCTTGCACTTGCCTTGCCACCTCCTTATTTTGGTTAGGTGTGAGCTTATATGCTGCTTTATTGGGTAGGGATGCACCGGGTACAAAGTCTATTTGATGGGTAATAGACCTTCTTGGTGGAAGTGTTATAGGTGCTCCATCACTCACTATGTCTTCATATTCTTGCAACATTTGTTTCACCTCCTTAGGTACCTTTGTCTGAAACTTATCTTCCTCCTCCTTTGGCTTCACAAAGATGGCACATCCCATTGTCTCCTCTTCATGTAGCGGGTGTAAGAACTCTTTACCAGTATTAAGTAAGACACTAGGTGTTCTTGAGGTTCCCTCATCACTCTTTGTCAAAGACTAAAACTTTAAAGTTTTGCTATCCTTCTTGAAGGAAATGGAGTTCTCCTCTCCATCATAGATCATCTTCCTATCAAATTTCCAGGGTCTACCTAGCAGCAGATGACAAGCATCCATGGGTAACACATCACAATGGATCTTATCCTTGTACCCTCCAATAGAAAACTCCACCCAAGTCTGTTTATTGACAAGCACACTCTTCTCTTGATTCAACCATATCACCTTGTAAGGGCTAGTGTGGGGTATCTTTGTGAGTTTCAACTTCTTAGCTACCTCATCTGATATGATGTTATCAGTTGACCCTAAATCAACTATCACCTTGCAAACTTTACCAAAGATTTTGTATCTCACCCTAAACAATGATCTCCTATGCTTAGGTTCATCCTTAACTGGTTGTCTTATCAATAATCTATTGAACATCAGATTCTCCCCAATCTCTGATTCAATATGGTCCACCTCAGGTGTTTTGCTACTTGACGTGTCTTCATGGGCATAAGCAACCCTCTTTTCACTATTTGATGAGGTAGGCTTGTCAGGGCATCTATAGGCCAGGTGTCCCAATTGACCACAGTTGTAGCATTTCATGGTTGCAAAGTAGGAGTTACCCTTGTCGGTACCCCTACCCCTACTTGGGCCCCCTTGTGCACCTCTTCCTCTAGAATGGCCTCCTCTGAGATTGGTTTCACTACTATGTTCAGTCAACTTGGACTCTCCTTGATTCCTTTGCTCATTTGCCTTGCTTTGGTAACCACCTTGGTGATTCATTTGATCTCTACCTCTACCTCTACCCCTGTTGTTAGAGTCTCCCTTCCTTTAGTTTCTCTCTTCCACCTTAGCAGCAAGCTGATGACATTTTTGGATAGTGGTAGGAGTCCATAGGCTTATCTCCTCTTGAATGTTCCACTTTAAGCCACTTAGATACCTAGCCACCTTGATAGATTCCTCTTCTTGGACTTTGGATCTAAGACAAAGCTTTTGAAACTCCTCTCTATAGGAGGTCACATCAAGGTCTTTCTACTTCAATCCCTGTCTCTTCTTATGAAGTTGGACTTCATAATCCTCTAGTAAGTAGTTCTCCTTGATCTTACTCACCATGGCCTTCCAGTTGGCTATAGGTAGCTTTCCCATGCTAACTCTCTCTTCTTGCAAGTACTTCCACCATGTCAAGGCTACTCCCCTTAGTCTTGATTTGGAAACCTTAACCTTTTGAGCTTCTGTCACACCTTCACACTCAAAGTGGTTCTCAATACCCTCAATCCATTCCATGACAGTGTCAATATCCATCCTTACTGAAATGTGGCAATCCTTCAAAAGCTTTTGCATTCAAAGCCTTGATGGCCCTTAAAAAAGGATCTTCATTGATTAAGGGGTCTGGTTCAGGTATGATGACATCAAGATCAATATCTTTCTTGCCTCTATCACTATTGTCTACACCCCAGAGTTCTTGTGCTCTCTGATCAACCACTTCTTGCAACTTGTTCCTTATTTCACTCATAGCATCTTCAAGGAGTATACTTTTCTCCTTTTGTTCTTCTACCTCCCTAGCCAGCTCTACATTAGTGACCATTATGTTCTCCCCTACTGATTCACCAAAATATAGAGACATGCATGGTCCACCAAATCTTTAACCTGGCTCTGATACCAATCTGATGGGAATGGCTATGGGATAGACTAGCCTAGTCTATGCTCCTTGTCCTCTCCTTGGATCACCAGGTGTTTCAATCATGCCCTAGGGTCTCTAGGACTTCCCTTTCTTGTGGAATCCCCTGACCTTGCCAAATCCACCCACCAACAATCTGTGGTACTCCTTCCAAAGTCACACCTACTCTCAAGCATAAAAAACCCTCACATAGACTAATAAGGGTTTAGCTCCTTCTTCACCTTCTTAGGTCCTAGCAAGGTTAGGGCAGGTCTCTGACATGGTTATCCATCCATTCATGTGCCCTCAAGAGGTTTTAACCTTCCATTTCCTTACCGATCTCACTATTTTGCTTTTTTCCTACAAAATAGTGCTACAAGGAATGTGCCCAATTAGGTCTCCATTCTGGACTTTTAGGGCTCCCTCTTGCAAATGATGCACATACTTGTGAATCTTCCCAAAAGGAATAATAATCATTTGGAAAGGGCTCAAATATTTTCCTAGTTTTGGGCCTACAAGTGTCCGTACACTGCCCTAGGTGAATTTTGGGGTTTTTGAGGGCTTTTACAAGGGTTTTAAGGCCTGCCTGGGTCACAGTGATGGTTTATTGTCTTTGCCACCTTATCTGGATTGGTGGAAGCTCCTCCTTCTCACTAATGGTGCTTCACACATCCCTCTACACCTCTTCCAAAGGGTGCCTCCCTCCTTGTCCTACCTTGCTCTCATGGACCTCTGCAACTTCAACCCTTCCTAGTCGGGTACAGTCTAGTCTCGCCTAGGAGTGGGTCTTTGAAAGACTTTCCTACATCTTCAAGGGCCCTGCTTGCTTTGGAATATTGTACAATGTTTTCACTCCTATTCCCCATGGTTTCATGGTGTCTCCACAATGGGGATAGGAGTTATTAATCCATTACACAAAATAGTCCAAAACTAGACAGTGACAGAGTACTTCACAAAATAATTACAAACACACAAAAACCTGCACAAGAACCTACCCTAAGTGCTCAAAATGAAATTATAAACACAATGTAAGACTCTCAACACCATTTAGTTCATAAAACAATCCATTTTTAACCTGTTAATGCTTCATTTGTGCTGACTGGCAACAAAAACATAGTCACAGTCAAGGTCTTTTCTCTTGGCCATACAATCTGACATCCAACCCCCCATTTTAGGGTTTGCAACAACTTATAGTGTCTCTTCCTCAGTTGGTGTGTCAAGGTTAGGGTTCCTAACCCCAAACTAAGGTTATGACCTATTTGGTGGAAAAGTTGCATGACAACTTTGAAAAGTTGTCATGCAACTTTTTACAACTTTTGAGCAACTTCTACAATGTTGCTTTTCTTGACTTTTGAGCCTACCTTGGGCTATTCTATGGACAGAACCATGTCAAAAGGAGACCCCAAAAACATCAAAGGCACACATGCCCTCTATTCCACAAGAAAAATTAACCTAGACTTAAGAACATAGGACCTAAACAAGACCAATGAGCTCTTAGCTCTTATTACATTTGCATGGCTTCTTAAATAAGCAAAATTCCAACAAAGGTCACATGGAGAAAGACCTTAGAAAGGTGCTCCTGCACCAAAAACTTGGGGTTCAAAATTTTTAGCCAGAGCAGATTGTGGTGCATATGACTATGATATGCTTGCTATCTGACCTTCACATTCTCTTATTTTCTTGTCAATTTCCATGGTGAATTTAAAAAAAATTAGACATGACTTGTATATCTGACAACCTTCATCTAATGCATCTTGAATATTCTTCATAGTTGTAACTAGACTAACTTTATCATCATGAATCATATTCAAAAATATTTTCAACCTCATAGAATTAAAATAATTCAAAACTTTAATATATGTTGCCTTCTGCAAAGATTCAAAATGAGAACCAACAACATTTAAAAAACCCTTGAGCTTACTAGAGGGATCAAATGTATCCAATTTGAAAGATGGCATGATTTTCTCTAGCATATCTCCTGCTAATGATATTAACTCCTTGTCTATAAAATGGGACTTAGGAATTCATCATTGGCTTTGGCTTGAGATATAGTTGTCAATTTAAGTCCTTGAATGGGAGATAAGGAACTCAATTCAATTGACCCTTGACCAAAATTATTTAAATCAACATCAACTTGTTTTCCCTTTACAAAACCAGTGTCTCTTGCAACTGTTACCAAAGCCTGATCTATTGGCATTATGGATGATTTGATTATGTGTTGCATTTATGTTTTGTGATTGATCTCAACACTAGCTATTATGAATGGTTACCAACAGACAGGTTTTGGTTACTGGTAGAAGATCTAGTGTTACAGGCAGAAGAGATTATCTGTTGGACACCTCCGATATGTTTGGATCTATGGAATGTGATTGGTTATATGTGATATGTGCTTCTGGAGCATGTTTTGGTTAGTTGGTATTGGCTTGCTAACTAGAAGCTATCATACACTCTTGTAAACCCTTACCGATATTGGTTTAAGGCTCTACGGATAGAGCTTTCACAGAGGAATCATGATAGGATGCATAAGTGATGTTGTTGTGGCTTCTAGATAGATTTTAGGATGTAGAAGATGTTTTATCATCATGCTTCAACTACTTGAAGACATTGCTTTAGTGTGGTGGACCTAGGATAGGTCTAGTGCCTATCTAGGTTATGGACCGATGTCATGATAACGTTATCGAGATGTTTCAGGATGATTTATGAATTTGTGATTGTTATTTTGGTCTTAAGACAACATGGAATATCATTGTAATATGGAATTATGTAATGATCTTATTGTAATATCTTTTAGGTGGCCGACCTAATTGGTTTAGGCCTTAGGGTTTGTATAAATGATGTAAGATCTCATTGTACATCAAAAAGGAGGGAGGAAGAAAAAGGTAAGGAAATGTAATGTTCAAATATTGTAATATCATTCAGGCAGAGGATTAGGTCGATCATTGAAGATCGAATTGGGATTAAGGAAGAGGTCAAAGGCCTCTGGTATTGACCTTAACCAGGACTGTAATTAGGCATGGTAGATGCTATCTCTGGCAGTTCACTCAATTGGATTCTTGTCCATTTATCTTGAAGTGGTTTTAACCTATGTAGTCAGTGAGAATCTTTTGTAATGAGCAGTACACTCTAGGTAGTGTGCCTTCCTGCATGTGCATGCTCCTTATTGTATCACATACTTTCTGCAGAAGTATCATCTGACTGTGGGTAGGCTTGCCATCGTGGTTTTTCCCTTTCTAGGTTTTCCACATACAAATCATGGTGTTATGTGGTATCATTGCTTTGAATTGATTATCTATTTAATTGTTAACTTACATTGTTTGCTGATATCTGTGTCTACCGACATCTATTTCTTCTTTACCGGTATTTGAATATCTATGTGCTCCAGTTTGAAGTTGTATTGTAGATTAAAAGTTATATTCTGTTAACAACTGATTCACCCCCCCCCGCTCTTAGTTGTTTACCGGTTATCCTCAAAATTGGTATCAGAGCTTTGGTCCTCTTTTGAAGAAGCTTAACTGCTTGAGGAAGATCCTATGGTAGCTACCACTTCTAATCCACCAACAACAATTTTGAGAAGAGAAATCCCTAAGCTTGATGGAACAAATTATGGGATATGGAAAATTCGAATGGAGACTCATCTTAGATGTCTTGGCAAGGATATTTGGGAATTCATTGAGAAAGTATACACACCTTATGATCCGGAATCTGGCAATCCTTCTCCTATAGACTTGGATAAGAATATTGAAAATGACTGTAGAGCTAGAGAAGCCCTCTTGTGTGAACTTACTGATTAGAAAATCATGGGATTGATCGATAAATCATCGACAAAGGTTATGTGGAAAAAATTGCAAACTCTGAATGAAGGTGACCCTACTGTCAAAATTACTAAACTTGATGGTTACCTGGTAGGATTTGAAAACTTGAAAATGGAAGATAATGAGAGAATTTTTGTATTCATGGAAAGAGTAAATGAGATTGTTATGGGAATTCAATGTTGTGGAGGATTTCTAAGTGAAGATGAAATAGTATCTAAAGTCTTGAGAGCCCTTCCACCAGCTAACAAGATGAAGGCAACTACAATTAAAGAGTTAAGAACAATGGAAAACACTTTAGTTAATAGAGACATTATGATTGAGAAATTATCTTGTTTTGAGCATGAAGAATTTGGATCTTTTGGAGATGTAAAGTTTGAGCCTTCTTTTCATGCATCATCATCATCATTTACTAGAAAGAGTGATTGGAAAGTCCTATATGCAAAATAATTGGAAGACATGAGGAAAGAAGATGAAGACTTTGAACAACTTGAAGCCCTATTTGCTAGAAGAGTACCTAAAGGACCGACTAGAAGTAAGTATGAAGGAAAAGCAAATTTTAAATGTTTTGCATGTAATAAGATTGGCCATTTTGCATCTTGATGTCCTAAAAGGAATGAAAGGTTTGAGGAAAGATTGAAGAAATATTTTAAGCCTAAACGAAATAGATATAAATTCAAGAAAAGTAAACAATGCTACATAGTAGATGAGGAAGGAGTAACTGATGACTCTGGGGATGAACCAGCAGAAGACTCTGCTAGTGGATCCAACAATGGAAATGAACACGAGTTCTATGCTTTGAAGGAAGATGAACCAGAACTGGATGTCATGAATGAAGAAAAGGCCCTGGCAGCAAAAGTTAAAGATAAGGATGAATGGGTAATTGATAGTGGATGATCACATCATATGACTGGAGATAAAGGGAAATTTCTATCCCTACAAGAATACAATGGCGGTCAAGTTAGATTCGGAGATGACAAAGCATGTATGATAAAAGTTAGAGGTATTATTTCTTTGGATGGTAAGCATAATACTAATAATGTCTATTATGCAAAAGGTTTAAAGCATAATCTTTTGAGTGTTGGTCAATTGGTTGATAAGGGTTTCCAACTTCAGTTTAAAGACAGAAAATGCAAATTCATTAACAAGACTAGTTTGGAGATTGCAACTGGTATTCAGATAGGAAGTAATATCTTCCACTTGAACACTGGTAATAAGACATGCCTAATTGCTCATATTGATGAGAGTTGGTTATGGCCTAAGATTTTGTGTCATGTCAATTTTGATTGTATTTTAAAGACCAGTTCAAATAAGGCCGTTGGAGATATACCTAAGATTATGAAGCCTCATAATCTGATATGTAAGGAATGTCAATTGGGTAAGCAAGTTAAACATACTTTTAAGAGAATACATGATCAATCTAATGATGTACTTCATTTGATTCACACTGACTTATATGGTAGTTGTCAAGGTGATAGGTATTTCATGCTGATTATTGATGACTATTCTAGAATGATGTGGGTGACTTTTCTAAGGGAGAAGTCTGAAGATTTTGTGAAATTCAAGATATTTAAAGAAAAGGTTGAAACTGAAACTAGATTTAAAATCAAATGGCTAAGATCAGATCAAGGAGGTGAGTTCTCTTCTCATGAATTTAATAGTTATTGTGAGACAAATGGAATCAAGAGACATCTATCTGCACCTAGGACTCCTCAACAAAATGGAGTAGTAGAAAGAAGAACATAACCATTTTGGATGTAGCAAGATCTATGATGATGGAAGCCAAATTGCCTCATATCTACTAGAGAGAAGTAGTGAGTACAATAGTCTATACATTCAATAGAGTTCACATCAAAGGTGAAACCGGTAAGACCCCTTATGAACTATGGTTTGGACATACACTTATTGTTAAATATTTCAAAATTTTTGGAGGTAAATGCTATATCAAAAGAGATGATTCAATTGGAAAGTTTAATACTAGATGTGATGAAGGGATATTTCTTGGATACTTAATTCAAAGCAAAGCATATAAATGTTATAAAAAAAGATTACAGAAAATTGTGGAGAGTGCTAATGTGAAAGTGGATGAGCAGTACAGAAATCATTCTATATCATATTATAGGGATCTAGCAATGGAAATGATCATCACTAAACCGACAATGCCTCAACCGGTATAGGAAGATGAGATCGTTACAATGGCACAATCAGAAAATTCAACTGTGGCTGATGATCAGAGTAGTGAACCTAAAGTTAAAAAGACACCAAGGTATGTAAGATTAAATCATTCTGAAGATCAAATCATTGGAGATAGGAACAAGGGAGTTATGACTAGAAGGAAATTGGCTAATGAAGAGGTATGTCTTATTTCTCAAGTTGAACCGATAATTGTTATTGAAGATTGTAAGGATAAACATTAGTTAAAGGCTATGGAAGGTGAATTAGATCAGATAGAGAAGAATGAAACTTGGACTTTATTTCCCCAAACTAAAAATAAGAATATTATTGGAACTAAATGGGTTTGTAGATATAAACTGAAAGAGGATGGTAAAGTGGTAAGAAACATGACTAGATTGGTTTGTAAAGGATATTCTCAAATGGAAGGAATTGATAATGGTGAGACATTTGCACCTGTAGCTAAAATTGAAGTTGTTAGACTATTTCTTGCCTATGCAGCTTACAAGAACTATAAGGCTTATCAAATGGATGTTAAATGTACATTTTTGAATGGTGAACTTGAGGAATAAGTATACATTGAGAAGCTTGATGGATTTTCACTAACAAATGATAAAGATATGGTTTGCAGATTGAAGAAAGCTTTATATGGTTTGAAACAAGCTCCTAGATATATGCATGAAAGGTTGGATAAATATCTTTTGAAGCTTGGTTTTACTAAAGGCAGTGCTGATAATACTATAAGATCATTGATGATGATATATTTATTATTGAAGTATTTGTTGATGATATCATTTTTGGAGGAGAAGATAAATTGTGCACGTAAATTGCTAATAATATGAAGAATGAATTTGAAATGTCCATGATTGGTGTGATGAAATTTTTCTTAGGTTTGTAGATTACTAAAACTAACAAAGGGATTTTAATTTGTTAAACTAAGTATCTAAAAGAATTAATGAATAAGTTTGGTTTGGATAATTCCAAACTAGTCAGTACTCCTATGGTGACAAGTGAGAAATTATCTATGAAGGATACTTCTACACCGGTAAATCCGACAAGGTATAAGTCTATGATCAGTGGTCTATTATATCTAACTCAAAATAGACCTAATATTATGAATGCAATAAGTATTGTTTAAAGATATCAAATTAATCCTAAATAAAACCATGAATGTGTAGTAAAGAGGATTTTTCGGTATTTGCAAGGAACAATAGAATATAGCTTATAGTATTCTAAAAATGATGATTTAACTTTATGTGCATATACTGAATCAGATTGGATAGGTGATACTGATGATAGGAAAAGCAATTTTGGTCAAGCTTTCTTTCTTGGAAAGAAACTGGTTTCATGGACCAGCAAAAAATAGTCATGCATTTCTTTATCTAGTGCAGAAGCTGAGTATGTTACAACAACAACTAATTGCACTCAAGTCTTGTGGATGAAACAAATGTTGAAGGATATTAGGGTAAATTGTAGTGAACCGGTAGTTATCTATTGTGATAACTCTGTAGCTATTGACATGTCTAAGAATCTGGTATTTCACTCTAAGACTAACCATATATCAATAAAGTACAACTTTCTGAAGGACAAGTTAGAAGGAAAGGAAGTCAAATTGGTTTATGTGAACACTAAAGAACAAATTGCAGACATAATCACTAAATTGTTGTCTAAGAAATCATTTGAGTATTTGAGAGACAGATTAGGGGTTTTTGCTCCTCTTGAAGAGACTTGATTGATGTAGTTTTGTCATCAGTCTGACATGCATTATCAGAGATATTATTGATTCTGGCACTGATGAGTGGTGCTACTACTCAGGGGGAGTTGTCAGCTCTGTGATTTTGAGGTTTACATTATTGCTTTGATATTTTTGTCATATTTTTTGCATTAATGTCAAAGGGGGAGAGATATTGATGTGAAAATAAAGAAAAAGGAGTTTTATACATTAGGGGTAGAGATTTATTCAGAACTTTACAGAGATATCATTCAGAGATACCATCAACTGGAGTTTGATCATTAGAATGTCCTTCCAAAGTGGCTTTCTCAAGTGATTGATCCTTTTTCTTACTAGGGACAACTATATTTACTTTCGGAATAGATACGTCTTGGGATGGTTCTTCTGGATTCACACCAACCCTGTGATCTATAAAACATTGTCACAAAATTGATTTATTTTTCTTTATCACCTCATCTTTCTTACCTATCATAAGCTTATTCACCATTTTCTTAAAACGTAATCTATCCTTGGCAAGCTTCAGTAATCTGATAACTTCATCTCTAGAAATAACAAAAGATAGATTTACTAGCACATATTCTTTTATTTTCTCATCCTCTTGACTAGCTATAAGTCTTCTTACATCCAAAATATCATATATAATTTTAGGGATCATAGATGCAATTTCTATTAATGTCTTACTATATACATCCATATATTCTAGAAATGCTTCTTCAACTGCCAATTTTTATCCTTATCATCAAAATTTTCATAATATGTAGATACATTATTGAGATTCCCATCCTTAATAGTTTCATCAATTAACTCCTTTAATGTCAATGGGGGCACTATTTCAAATGTGTCGTCAATCTTACTGGATTTTAGGGTGGTATCAGTCTCAGATTTTTGCTTGTTTCTCTTTGGTCTTATCGGATGATTCAAGTTCTTCTCTGGGTTTCTTTGTTTGATGGACTCCACTAGATTGTGGATTATTCACCACTCTAGTGTAGGTGGTTGTAATTTTCACCTCTCTCACTACTTCATCATATTCTATCTTTATATCTTCAGCAGTGGAAGCAACATATACTCTTTGAGGTTTATCCTTGTTCCTCTTATTTACCCCATCGGTTGATGATGTGGGTTATGATTTGGGTGGATGAATGGGTTTCTGCACACTGAAAGTAGGTGTAGAATGAGACCGCTTTAGCTTGGCCTACTTCGGAGGGTGAAAATAGGTTTAGTCTTCTCTGTATTTTCCATGTCCTCCATTAGAATATTTTTTTCTCTTTCCCTTTACACAACCTCCTTGGTTATACCCATTTGTCCTGCTAACTCCGCTACCTCTTTCATTACTTTCCTCTTCCTAGTAGGCCTAGTAAAAATTTTGTCCGAATCAAGATCTTTTTCCTAACAAATACTGAACCTTTTAGTACTTTTCATCTACCTATTGACTCAATAAATGTTAAGAATATACATCAAGTGTGGTAACATCCACCTCATACCCCATGGGTATGATCCAAATAGTTCTTGGCTCAACTGCCTCCATGTGAAATTGATCTTTATCAACCATGAAGAAGATATTTTTCTCATACTTCTAAAATGTTTATCTAGGTATCTTGTCCCTATTATGCATTGTGGCTTGAAAAGATTTTAAATAACCCCATAAAGAATATTTATGAGCAATAGTATCTCCTAAAATCTGCAATCCTTCCTTGATCTAAATGGCCACTAGTTTATCATAACCCCACTAAATATTTCCAATACCAGGGATTTCATTCAAGAAATACAATTCTAAGCAAACTATCAAGGAACCAAAATTGAATACATGCTTCTTCTCCTACTTAGTCTTCTTCAAGTTTCTTAATAACTCACTAAGAAGTATCAAACAAAGATCATACCTTTTGCCTTCCTTCAGAATCTCACAGGCTACAAATATAGCTGTGTCAGATACAAAATTTTTCCTGCTCGATTGATATACCTTATATCCAATTACCATCAAGGAAATTCAAACATCGTGCTCAATGATGTTAGTGATTGTCATCAATTGTTTATCAAATTGAGATCCAATAACCTTTGTTATCATTGTGTTCTTTACTTTCCTGAATATGGGGACCTCACCAGTTAAACCTAAATAGGTAATTGCTTCAATGGTTTTCTTGGTTATTTTATGAGGCTGATGCAACCACATGTATTCATCATGGATTCAGCTCAGAATGTATCTGACCCATTTAGTTTCATCGAACACCGGGAAGTGAATAAATTAGATGAAACCCTTGTCATGCAATGACTTGAATTTCAGCTTCAAATTTTGTAGACTATCCATCATGTGCTTGGTGTAAAATGAAAGCATATATGCATTTCCAAGATCCTCGATATTGTAATAGATATATGACCTAATATCTTTGTTGTTAAGTACGCCATATGGGATAGAAGAAAATGCACTTTCCCGATCATCCTCAGTGGATTTGAATGGGTGCCTCTTGAACAAGGGCCTTGCCCTCTCATAAATTTTGGCCACCAATGGAGTAGCAATACCAAATACAAATGTAGATGCTATTTTGAAATAAGAGTATGAACAGATAGCTTCACAAATAGAAAATACCTTTTGATTCTCAACCGAGTGCAAGAATTCGCTGATAGATTGCTTCAAGCTCAAAGTTTGCAGCTAAAACTCTTTCACTCTACTATTGCACTCTTCTCTCTTGTTCACATTTTGAAGAACGAGCTATTGATATGCCCTTTTATTCATCAAAAACCTAATTTCAAGTTGTAATAAATGCACAACCCTAATGACTTCTGGATACACTGTTTTTCATGAATTCATTCATCGTATTATCAAACTGCCATGAAATCTTTTGAATAACAATTGCAAAGTTGATCTCCATCATCTGCAACCATCCTCGAAAAATTACAAATCTCCAAAAGGGGGTTTAAAAGGTTTGCATGATAATCTCCCCCTAAGTCCAAAATGTCTTAGTTACTAGATGAGGTTCCTACACTATAATCAGGTGTGGAGCTATTTTGAACAGTAGAATCTTCTTTCTTTACCCACATCTTCTTATGTTGATCTCTAATCACTTCCACCTTATCTTTTCCCTTTTCATCAAATTTATTTTGTCCTACTGGAGCATTCCTATTTCTATAGTATCTTGCAATATGACCAGGTTCACTACATGCATGACAAGAAACACTTCTCTGCATAGGCTTGAAGTTCATATGATTTGATCTCATCCTGCATTGGTTAGAAATATATTGAAACATACCACAAGTATAACATCTGTTATTCTACTAGTTATTTATCACTATTATGCACATGTTTGACTTGTGACCAAAATATTTTGCACATGAAACATTGACTGGTAAAGGTAGAAATATTATTCATCACTTTATTCATTATTCCATTATTCATCCTACTTCTGCATTGACTTGCCATATGATTTAATTTACCATAAATAAAACATTTACCATTGAATTTATAGGTATTAGGCCCTATCTTATTGGAGGTCTCTTGTTCTTCTACTAATGATTGCTTTGACCAGAACCAGAGGATTCTCCTTTCTCAAATCCAAGTCCTCGCATGTCTTTCCCATGTCTCCAAATCTTAAGCATCTCATCCAATTGGGCTAAAATATCTCTTTGAATTTTTCTTTGTACTCATTAGAAGTAGTCACCTCATCTCTCAAAATTATGATCTTCCTTTCAAGTTCTTGTCCATCATTCTTTGTTTGCACCATTTCAAGCTTTTACTGATCATTCTCATATGTCAATTTGCAACACTCATCAGATCTATCCTTCGGTGATTGATTCAAGGTTTCTTTATTCATCTTTAGGTCTTCAATCTCCTTTGTCAACTTCATGACAATAGATTGAATTTCATTTTTAAAAACCGCATTCTCCCTAGCCACCTTCTTGCATTCATATGTCTTGTCTTGTAGGGCTTGATTGTCTATGTTTTGTTCTTCTCTCTCATTCAACTTATCCATCAATTCTTTTCTCTTCTCTCTTGATGTGCTCACTTGATCTTTCAATGTCTCAATGAAGTCTTCAGCTGCATTCGGATTTCTTTTCAAGGAACTTACATCTTTTCTTTCTACATCAAGATCTTCATATGCCATAGTAACTTGTCTTTGCCAACTAGAGTCCATTGATTCAATCTTCTGAATCTTCCACAAGTTATTGGGCTTCTTCTGAGGCACAAAATTCTTATGCCATCTTTTGGAATTAATTAACACTAAGAGGGGGGGGTGATTCAATGTTTTATAATTTGAATACTTATCAAACTAGTTCTTAAATCACTAGATGCATGATTAAGTAATCAAAGTGCAAAAAAATAAAGTAAACAACCACACAACCATAACACCAATATTTTGACATGGAAACTTGGAAAGGGACAAACCATGGTGGGATTGAGTACCCACAATATTATTATACTATGGCCAGTAGTAGAACAATATTAGAAAAGTGGAATTCACTTGCATTCAAGCTCACTACCTAGAGCTCACTGCTCAATTACAAAAGGGATACAACTCAGAGGAAGGCTCACTACTTTACAAGCTAATACAAAATGATTACAGTGATAAATGTATTAAAGTTTAGCATCTAACTATGCCAAAATATAGTTTCGGCTAGGCTCTGATCTCCTGCAACTAATCTATCATTCTTATCTATATCATTTCTCTATCACATCCTAGAGTAACAAAATATTCACCAAACTTACAAACTCACTCACAATAACTTCCTTCGCTCATCCCATATATCAAAATTATTAAACAAGTAAATATTATATATCCACATAAACAAAAATAATCATTTACTAAGTCGGCTTCCAAAAAACACAACACACAAGATGAAACATGCTTCACCAAGTCGGCTGACCTCGATCACAAATCTAAATTAAGAACAAAACAAGATGATAAAATGCTGCCATAAGTTGGCTCAATCACCTCAAACATGAAACTGATCACGAGAATCATCCTAATAGATCCACAACACATGTTACTCCAAAATAGCTTTGCCCTAACTGAATTACTAGATACTGGAGCTCTAAACTTGCACACAATTCAACACCGAATATCAAGATCACAAAGTAATCTATCTCGAACCCTGAACCAACTAACTTGATCACCGCAACCAAAAATTCATCACTGAAATCAAGATGTGCACCAAGATCTCATGCTCTACCAGTAACTGTGTTCCACCTTCTAGACTTATGATTTAGGAACAAAATGACTTTTGGTAAACCAATTCTATGTACACTAGATTTAATCTGTGAATTGAGTTTCCATCAATGACAACCCCTATGCAACTATCATGCACCAATCTTCACTAGAACAGTGTCTCTTGCCAACAAATATATGAGATATTGAAGGTGGTGTAGAAGTAAGTGAAGGTATTTGAACAAGACTACTAGATGAAATCTAACAATAGGCATGGGGATAGTGATGAAAATTAACAATAGATAGATCCTGTAGAATTAGTTGTAAGAGAAGAGGATAAAAATTAGGGGATGTTGAATGTCATTTTTCACATTTTTAAGTAGACAAGAGTGTACATGTGAAACTATTTTGTGAATTTGTATCATGAGGAATTGATAGACTAGATCATTGACCTAAAAGAGAAGCTTAGTTTGAAAACATTACATACTTGGATAGGCCAAAGATAAAATAAAGGGAAATCTATACACCTTTGAAAGGAATTCTAGTTAGAAACAAATATAGGATTGTCTAAGCGTGACTAGATGATGGAAGAGTTCAAATCTAGTTTTTCTAATTCTCTCACATAGGTCAAAGAAGCCATAGAGAATTTGATGTCTGAAGTCATCTGTTTCAATGATTATTTGTATTAGGTGCATAAATAATGACAACTAACAAAGGTAATGAGGTCCTTTATAGGAAATTAGTTTGTTGGACCCTCTTTGATTCTCTATTTTTTACTTTTTGTCTACCTCATTTTAAAGACTTTATGTATTTTGTTTTTTGATCAATCTCACTCCTTGGGAGATTAGTTTCATTTTTGTTAATGGTTTCTTTTAAATGGGTCCAATCCCTTTCTCGTGATAATCTAATAAAAAAATACTATATTATTTAGAGTAGTTTTTAGTGTGAAAGATTGATTTTGTATTATAGTTTAAGGTAATTTGGATGGTTCCATATCTACTTTTGAGAATACCAAGTATATTGGTTTGAATTGGTGTTAAGTTAGAACTATTAGATTGGAAATTTTTTATTTAGGGTTTATACTAATGCATGTATTTAGAAGGTTGTTAATACTATTAGATGTATATTGCATGTACACTATTGAACATTGGATAATTGAAATTGATAAATTTATTATTTTCACTTTATAGAAGTATTTCGGGTAGTTTAGTGCTTTACACAAACTTGGGGATAGTATGAATTATTTACAAAGTTAGAAAAAATATCATATTATATATATGAAGCATAATGTGAAGAGCATATCTTGTTATTTTGCAGCCCATGTGGTTAGTATAGAACTTCAGTTCACAAGTAATTGGTTATTGTATAAAAGAATCGATTGTAAGTAACTATAATTAATTTATAGAATCAACATAATAATATATATATATTGGAAGCTACATTTTTCCCTCATTGAGGATTTTTGAAGGGTACATCTTGTGTCACTTTATGGTTTATCAATATTTTATGCATGTTTTTTTATGTGGATTACATAACTGGATGGTGATGGAGGAACTCACACAAATATATCAATGATGTATATCCTTAGACAGTGATCAACCTTGTTAATGGAAATAATAGAATATTGATATTTGATATTGCAAAAAATAACATGATTATTCATAAAATCAATACTTTTTCCTTCACTTGATTGTGTTATCTAGTAAATGGATGAGAGATTTACAAACAACATGAGAATGAGAAGGTTTTTTTCTTAAAAATTCTATTATTTATCTCAACGTAGCCTTCTTCCTCAAGCATCTAATAATTTTAACTGAAATCACAAAATATATTTTTTATAGGTAACTCTATTCCTCTAATATATTATTAGTTTTCTCTTGTATAAAAATAAATGTAGCTACCAAACAATATTTGCACACATAAATATAGAAATTTAATAAATCAATAAATGTTAAATAAACAATTTAATGCAATATTTTTCTTTAAAAGGGTGGTTAACCACTATGTATGGTTTCTATTTCTCTTTCCTTAATCATGTTAGACACAAATATTTGTTTTATTTTCCTTTCTACCTCTTTTTGTTCTTGGAAGCTATTATTAATGATCGTAACAAGAATTAGCAAAACCCTATTCTCCATGAGGGTTTGATTTTTCTGATTATAGAAAATTTTAAATCCATCTCTTTCTCCCATAACATTAAAAGCCATGATAATCCCACTCTCAGTTTAAAGAAGATAGGGTCTAAGGAGGAGATAGAGATGGCGATAGGGGATGGGAAAGATGATCTTCAAATGATGATTGAGAAACAGAAAACACTTCTTCCTCTAAGTAGATAAAAGGTAGTGAGTTGTTGGAATATAATAAAGGTAATTTCCCGCTTAGGGATTAAAAAGGGAAATTTATCAAAAGGAAGAAGGTTGACCATTCTTCTCTTAGTTAGGTGAAAGAGGATTTGTGGGTTGAGGAAGTGATGGATAACCAAAATTTAGGAGCATAGAATGTGGTGGGTGGGGGCACGGTTCCATGGGAGCGATACCTTCCCCTCCCTCATCTTTTTGGGCTAAGGAGGACAAATCACCTTGCCTTCCCTAGGGACCTACAAAAAGACTCCTTTTTTTGGAAAGAAGCTCGAGAACACTTTTGATCTTCTAGGCATTGCCAAGGGGCTAATCCCACAATAGTGTATTACACTTCTGGGTACATCCTAATTTTTGTTGAAATCGTACATTTTTAAAAAAATATGATGATTTAAGCTTTAAGAGGTCCTGTTTGAAGTAATTAATTGAGGAGAGTTAGATCAAAGGCTCTTAGACCAAAATTTCTTGTATAGAACCTCTCTATTTCTAAATCATACTTGCAATAGGGTACCTCCTTCACACCTATCAAAAAGATGATAAAAAGCCACTTTTACTTTATCTTTTGGGGGGTCAAATGAATTTATTTAGAAGTTTTATTTTTTTAAGTATTTAGTCCTTCTTATAAGCTTTCCAAATAGTATAATTTTGAATATATTTAATTTCATTAATATTCTTATGTTTCATTTCTTATGAATGTAGTTTTTTCATCAAATATTAAGGCTTGTGTTTCACATGTGCAAAAATTATAAAATAGAGGAAAAAAATTGTAAATAATATATTTTCTCTAGGTACTGGTATTCTCATTTCAACACAAAAATAAGTTAATTCAAATGCATACAAAAAATGTTATGCATTGTAGAATACACCTCTGTCCAAATTACAATTACTCTATCTTCAAAAAATAACTAAACAAAATATATGTAACAAAAAAAAATGAAAAAATATCCATTCACTAGATATTCGTGAGATAATTCTATAATCCAAAAACTAGAATTTCCTCCTTTCTATAAAAAATGTTATGGATTACCAAATAAATGTCACTTTTGAAAAATGTCGATTATTGTAAATATTAAGCTATTAAAAGTTACATAACAATATGGATGATGAATTTTTAATTATTTAAAAAAAAATATATCTAGAATCTATATGAAAAATATCGCAAATTAGTATTTTACTTCATCTTCAAATTCTTAATGGTTTAGCTACTATAGGTTTTAGAAAGTAATGATCTGATTGAAAATGTTGATTTCACTGTCAAGTTTGGCAAAAACGTGTAACCCAGTATTATAAGATCACTGAGATCACCCAAGGATGTGATGATCAACTAGTTCAAGATTTCTAAATGGTTATTCCTAGAAACGAACTCGGTGAAAGTTAATATCTAGTCCATCAAAATCAATATGGATGAGTTAGAGTACAGTGGTTGCTAGTCAGGTTCTAGGGTCAATGATGGAAATGTGATTACACATGAAGAAAAGAGAAGAATTTTTTCTATCATTGAGAATTTTGCTAAGGATGTAGCTCATTTGAAAATAGATTATGAAGGAAGGCTAGGGATTTTAGAAGCGAAAATGAAGAGAACTAATGACAACATCACAAACCTAGTTAATGTGTGCTATAGAAAAATTCATATCAATGCTCAAGGAATTAAAACCCTTGTAAATCAATGGAAAAATATGCATGCTTTAAAATTAGGGAGAACATTATTATTGATCTAGATTTGGCATAGAAGGGTAAACATGATGAGGATGACAGTGGTACATTGACCCAAACTCATAGCCATCTCAAGAAGACCAAGGAGAAGGTTAACCTTAAACTGTGAGACATGAGGAACCTATCTCACAATCTAGACCAAATGGAAGCTGAAGTTGCAAAAGCCTTGAAGAATACGTGTTTGTTGTCTACTTGCTTTCTTATTTTAGCCTACTATGTTAGAAGTGATTTCCTTGTTGATCTTGTTTTTTTGTTTAGTTGTGGATTGGTTGTTTGTTTTCTATTGACAACTCTTTGTACCAAGTGTTTCAGGTTCCCTTGAACACATTTTACTCCTTAATTAAAACCTTGGTATAATATTGAACATGATTAGCTTGAGTATAATTTTTTAAGTAAAATCCTATGACTTGAAATTCACCAAGAATATAACAAGTTTCTCTTCACTTTGATATCTTGTCCGCTAGCAATTTATGTTGTTAGAAACATAAATTAGGGGCTAGTAATAAGATTTCAATAAGCTCACTAAAATAATAAGATTATTTAAGATATACTTAACTAAATTAAAAGATTATTCATTGATTGATACAAATTGATTTACAATGCAAGTCTTTATATAGGCAACATAAATATTTTTAGAATTGTTCAACTAACTCTAAAACTATTGTATGCAAGTTGTTCTACTATAAAACACCAATATTCCCCCCTTGTTACAATAATTCAAACAAGAGTGTAACATTCTAGGGGTTGAACACAACCCTTTTGGAGATTTTGATGAAGTGCCTTCACCAATTCTCCTCTTTCACCTAGGACACACCGAAATGACTACATTAGAAAATATCTTGACTATAGAACTTACAACCATCTATCCAAATTGGAGAACATAAAGTGTTCCCAACCTCCATGCACAAATAAACACATTTCCTCTAAAATTTAGCTTCTCCTATGAGTGTGTCTAGTGCCTCCTCTAGTACTGGACATGAGACACCTTTCCTCTGAAAGTCCACATTTTCTTTGAGTGTGTCTAATGACTCCTTAAGTGCTAGGGAAACAATCTCTCCTTTGTTGTAAGAACCACCAACCAAATGTCTACACATGAGACATCCTTCCTTTAAAAGTCCCCATCTCCTCTAAGTTTGTCTAATGTCTCCTCAAGGGTTGTATAAATCACCAACTAAACTTTGAATACACCATGTGCACCCACAAGAAATCTTACCTCCTCTTGCTCCTTGAGGGGACACACAATGTCAAGCACCCTCTTTTCTTCAAGGACACAAATATGGTGCTTATCATGCAATGAATCATCCCTAAGCAAGAAGCTATCTTGGGATAATAGAAGACCTCCAACCTCCATTGCCTCCAACCTCTGATATATCATCTTCTCAACTCTCTCAAACACAAATATTTCATTAATTTTTGCAACATGAGATGAGTCAACATTACTAGATTATTGGTTTGGATGCACTAAACAACAAAAGTGTATTTCACCAAAACAATATGATCAAAGTATGAAGCCTGTGAACCAAGTAAAATATTAAGCCCATCCCATATTTCCTTTGACATCATCTTAGATCAATGTAATGCAAACATGCATCAGATAAACAAAGACCAATCAATATTCTATTCTTATGATCTTTAGCCATCCATTTTGTTGTTTCATCTACGTTTTGTGATCTTTACCCATTCATTTTGTTGTTTCATCTACATTTTGTGATTGTTTAACAATTCCACTCATAATGTCTCGTACATCTTTTTCAATTAAAATAAATGTATTTTTATGTACAAAGTATGAAAATCAAGCCCTTCAAATTTAACAATGGTAAAAAATTTCTCAATTTCCTTATCACTCCATATAGTTGTATAAGCATTACATACATCAACATGTTTTGTGCACAATAAATTTTGACATACCTTTAAAAATCTCTCAAAAGTCTCCAAGCCCCTCAATGACAAGTATCAAATCTAGAAGAAAACTTCATCAAAGAAGATAGAGATGTTACCCTTGTGTGTGATTGCTCAATACATCATGATGACTGATGAAAAGATCCTCTTTGTATGACTGTGCACTTCTCCAGACTACATTCTCATAAAATTCAGCGTACAGTCTCCAAGCCCCTCAATGACAAGTATCAAATCTAGATGAAAACTTCATCAAAGAAGATAGAGATGTCACCCTTGTGTGTGATTGCTCAATACATCATGATGACTAATGAAAAGCTCCTCTTTGTATGACTGTGCACTTCTCCAAACTACATTCTCATAAAATTCAGCATAGAATACCTTCTATCATATTGGCACGCCTATCATACCTTTAACTACTATGATAACATGCATCTAGTCAAACACATCAACTCTCAACAACTTCAAACACCTTCTCCAAACTATGCTGACTGTTCTTTCTTCTATATTGCACAACCAATTTCCATGCCATTTTGTTTTCTATTAGAATAACCATGAATGCTTTAACCATAACCTCACCTTAGTTGCCATCGACCATATTTGTATCTTTCTTTTCTAATGATTTCATTAAATTTCCCTAATTGATTTCTTTCACATTTATGTACATATGTTGTAGTAGAAATCTTCCTTTAAAAGCAAGCAACATCAAACAAAAGCGAAGCAAGCAACAACAAGCAAAAACAATCTTTGATATACATTTCTCACACCATCATTACATTTTATTTTTTTTCATTAAACATAGAGCAAGAATAAATTATTGATTTTAAAGAGAATTTACACAAAGAAACCATAGATTATTAAAATGGTCCAGTAAAGTCTAAAAAGAAAACCACGGAAAGAAAAAAAGAAAACCACATCCAAAACCCTAAAATTCTTTGAACTCAGAGTGGAATTTGAGTGCCCAGAAACCTCCATTTTAGAAACCTGAAGGTCTCTATGTTTTTATATGTGAGTGCTCTGATACCATATGAAAGATTAGAATACTTAGATTCATTTGCATAGGCAATACAAACAGTTTTAAAACTGATCAACCAAGCCGAGAACTCTCATATGCAATTAACAAACTGTTGTATGCCAACAAATATAACTCAACTCCTTTAAAAAGGTGTTTAACTAATAAATTGAATCAAAATAAGATAAAAATTTAGTACAAATGACATGTGGATAAGTCAACATTAATGATTGCATTAAAAATAAATTATTATTATCAATATCTATTGATTATAAGAAAAAAAATTGATATATTAGATTATAATGAAAATAGAGGTACAAATTTTATGATTAAGTAAATTAACTAATGATTATAATCTTACAATAAATTGTATATATATGTCCCATTTAGGAATTACAAGGCTCTATTAATTAGATATTCTTGGATATCTCTCCTTTTAATAATGGTTTTGAAGGTCAATACTAGATTAAATCTGTAATCCATCCCTACTCAATAATGTTGGAGGTTTCAATTAGTTCAATCCACTCAGTTGGGCCCTATTATTTCTTATTTTCCTAGGTGTCTATTATATCAGGTTCTTCATGTTGGATCTAATCTTATGCATTTGGAAGTTCCTATTCTCCTCTATCCTTTTCCTAAGTACCATACAAAAATCAAATATTTTTTTTGTTATGCCCATGAGCTTAAGTTGGTATGAGATGGATTCAATACTTTTTGATCCCTTTATACAAGAGAAATTTATGTGGCATATGATTTGGTTAGAAGAGTAGCCCAACATCTTAGTGATACACAATCAAATTTTGCACATTTTTAACATGAAAATTATTTTTCCATTCTAAAACATAAATATTATGTTGTCTTCTCCTAGTTCGTTATACACAAGTATTTTTCTATGCATGCAAAACATGTTATATGCTCAATTTCATCTTATATATACAAATTTAACCTAATAAAGTGTTTCTAGGTGTTTTCCACTGGTATAATCGATAGTACCCAGATAATACTTCATATTGATGAATAATGATGAACAGTAAGTACTCAACAGATACTGAGAGGGGGGGTGAATCAGTATAGCCAAAAATCTTCCTTAAACCACTTTGACTGCAAAGACTGAACTAACTGGCAAATAGTATTGCTGATCTAAAATAGGTCACTACCGGTAAAACACAGTATGACTGTGAAAGACATAAACCGGTAACACTTAGATCTTCACCACACCTGATATCTCTTTTCCACTTCACCCATATGCATAAACAAGTAATACATCAGAAATGTAAAGACCACTAGAACAACATGCATTACCACTTAACATAAAATACTAATCATCACATGGAAACCCAACTGGGAAAAACCACAGTGGGGATGAATACCCACAAGTTATTCTTTGAACTCTTCTAAAGTTCTCTCTATTAGGAGCCTAACTCGGTTAAGGACTTTACAATAGGTTCTGCTAGGAACTGATATTGCTAGGGATCACCCGGTTAAAGGTTAGAACACTGTTAAAGGTTACCTTGCAAAAGGATTTGAAGAACTCAGTGAATTTTAGTCACCCTCTTAAAGGATTTACAGAAAGCAAGTTAAAGCTACCTGGTTAAGGGATTTTCCAACTACTGAAATGGTTAGAAGTCAACATGTAATACACTGATCTGATAATAGCACTAAAATGCCAAGGTAGATCCAATTTAGTTCCTTTATTTCTGCAATCCATTCTACAGGTATCAACACACTTCTTCAGTCTCGTAGGAATCAAGTATCTGTTCACTTGGATACACTCATAACATTTGCCAACAACTTCACAATGCAAATCATCATCGACCTTATAGGAAACAGATAGGCTGGTAGCATAGACCCTAAACCCTAAATATTTAGGTTATCAATACAGTCGGTCCAATCATGATCATTCAAAACACATTGCATTGAATAAAATAGTCTTGAACAGATCTCAAGATGTTCTCCATCATTCGTTCTTTGCCGCTTCTGGAAGCTGATAACCCATCACGTGCTCTACACCGTTTACTAAGACTTCCCATATTTTTGAGGTAGATAGGATCAATCTTCTTCATGGAAGATCCTCAAGGAAATCCTTCACATGCACAAGGTTGACGTGGCAATATGATCTAATCTCCATTTCAATGCTGACCTATCATGGAATGTCGTTGGTCGAATCACATAGACTTGGAGTGCATCAACTGGAAACCCTAAAGCTGAGACTATGAACCGGTAGTCATATCAAATGAAACCCTGATACAAAACTTGGAATATACCGGTTCACGTTCCAACATACTGGTTCACTTGAACAAACATACCTCTTCACTTTTTCACATATACCGGTTCACATCATCATATCGGTTCTCTTTACAGTTTGCTTACTTCAATATACTGATTCATACTTCAACATATTGACATCAATGACAACATACAATATCATCATATCATCAAGCTCTGCACATATACCAACAATCTCCCCCTTTGGCATTGATGGCAATATACAAAGATATCTCTCCGATTCACATCTTCTCCCCCTTTGACAACAATGCCAAAGTGGAGGCACAGACAGCTATGTTCCACTATGCTGCTCCCCCTGAGGAGGACCATCCATCAACACATCAATCCTAAAAAAGATTTGTCAATGCAATACTTGACTAATGTGGAGCACATACCTTTAGTTCACCTCTTGAAGGGGCAGCACCCCTACTTCACCTCTTAAATAGGTAAATGTAGCCTTCGGTAGAGGCTTGGTGAATATGTCTGCTAACTACTCCTTACTGGAAACATGTTCCAATACAACCTCTTTGTTTTGAACTTTCTCCCTCAAGAAATGATACTTGAGCTCGAAGTGCTTGGTTCTACCATGCAATACTAGATTCTTGGAAATATTAATTGCACTTGCGTTATCACAAAATATACTCACCGCTTCAGATACAGGAACTTTGAAACCACTTAATACATGATTCATCCAAATTGTTTGAGTGCAGTTCATAAATGTTGCTACATATTCTACTTCTGCTATAGACTGAGAGATACAACTCTGCTTCTTACTCATCCATGAAACTAGTCTACCACCAAGAAAGAATGCACCACCGGTTGTGTTCTTCTGGTCATCCACATTACCAGCCCAATCAGCATCTATAAACACTTTAAGATTGAATTTGTTACCGTATGGATACCACAATCCATAATCAATAGTTCCCTTCAGATATCTAAGAATCCGCTTGACTGCTAACAAGTGGGATTCTCTTGGACTTTTCTGGAAATGTGCAGTAATGCCCACTGCATGTGCAATGTCCGGTCTGTTGTGTACTACATAGTGCAACTTAACAACCATTGATCAGTATTCCTTCTAATTCACCAATGTTGAGTCATCTTCTTTTGACAATTTACAACCGGTCACCATTAGTGTACCAACCAGTTTGTTGTCTTCCATGCCAAAGTTCTTCAACACCTCTTTGACATACTTGAACTGAGTGATAAAGATACCATCTTTTATTTGTTGAATCTATAGTCCAATAAAGAACTTAATCTCTCTGATAAGTGACATCTCAAATTCCTTCTTCATCTCATCTGCAAATGCATGAATCATCTTGTCATCTCCACCAAAAATTATGTCATCAACAAACACTTCATAGATCAGGATCTGATCTCCTTCTGACTTCAGATAGATATGGCTATCTTCACTTATTCTTTCAAATCCAATCTTCACAAGATGGGAGTGTAAACATTCATACCATGCACTAGGTGCCTGCTGCAATCCATACAAGGCTTTATGTAGCCTACAAACCATGTCATTGTTTTTTGATAGATCAAACCCATCTGGTTGCTCTATATGCACTTCCTCTTCAAGTATTCCATTCAGAAATGTAGATTTTACATCCATCTGATACACTTTGAATCCCTTGAAGGCTGCATATGCAAGAAACATTTGAACTCCTTCCAATCTAGCTACTGGAGAAAAGGTTTCTCCATAGTCTTCTCCTTCTTCTTGAGCATATCCCTTACACACCACTCTGGCTTTGTTTCTTACCACTATGCCATCTACATTCAGCTTGTTTCTAAAAATCCATTTGGTGCCAATAACATTTTTATGCTCAGGTCTGGGTACCAAAGACCATGTACCATTCTTTTCTATCTGGTCAAGTTCCTCTTCCATAGCCTTGATCCATTCTTCATCTTTGTGTGCCTTTTTAAATGTTTTAGGCTCAAATTCAGAGATTATGCAAGAGTTTTCTTTGACCTTTCTTCTTGTAAGAATTCCTGCATTCTTATCTCCTATGATCTGCTTTGGATCATGATTCAGCTTTACATACCTAGGAATGATCTTAACATGTTCCTCTTTCTTTTCTTCTTCATCCTCATCTTCATCAGCATGAGCATCTACCAATGTAGGAGCACTGTTACTGGCACTTGGTTGTTTTGCAACCGGTTCCTAGAAGGTCACAACTAGTTCATCTACCACTTGCTCACTGTTGGTTTCCTCAGGTTTCTCAGAGGTTTCATCAACTCTAACATTGATACTTTCAAAAATTCTCTGAGTCCTATTGTTAGAACACTTGAGAGCTTTGCTCTTGGTGGAATACCCTAGGAATATTCCCTCATCATATTTTGCATCAAACTTGCTCTGGTGTTCACTCCTCTTGATATAACACTTGCTACCAAACACTCTAAAGTAGCTTACTATAGGAGTGTTACCGGTCCAATACTCATAAGGTGTTTTATCCTTAGCTTTCTTGATGAGTACCCGGTTCATAGTATAGACTAGAGTGCTCATCGCTTCTCTCTAAAAAGTGTGAGCAACTTTGCCTTAGATCAGCATCGTTCTGGTTGCTTCAACTACAGTCTGGTTGTTCCTTTCTACTAGGTCATTCTATTGTGGAGTCTAAGGGGTAGACAGTTGCCTCTTGATGCCATTCTCTTCACAGTACTTATTGAATTCTCTAGAGTTGAACTCACCTCCTTGATCAGTTCTAAGGCATTTGATCCTCTTACCACTTTCCTTTTCAACCAGTGTTCTGAAAGCTTTGAACTTTCCAAAAGCTCCAAACATGTCTTTCAAGAATATGAACCACATCATTCTTGAGCAATCATTAGTAAGAATCATAAAGTACCTGTCTCCCTGAACACTCTTAGTTTTCATAGGACCACACAGATTAGTATGCACAAGATCAAGTAAATTTTCTATTGTGAAAGATTTACCTTTGAAGGTTGAGGAAGACATTTTCCCCAGTTGGCATTCTCTGCACAAAGGATTCTCCAATTTGTTCAGCATAGGCAATCCCCTAACTGCCTTGATCTTGCTAGCCTTCACAATGTTATCAAAATTTACATGGCAGAGTCTCCTATGCCATATCCAACTGTCATCATACTTAGCCATTAAACATTGACTGATATTTGCATTCAACTAAAATAGGTTACCTTTTGTCTGCATACCAGTGGCCATCAGATCACCACTCGTTCCTTTTATTTTTCACACTCCATCTTTGAATTCGAGAGTGAGTCCATTATCATTCACCTGAGAAACACTCGGAAGGTTATGCCTGAGACCTTCTACCCAATACACATTATGAGCACTGCTTTTTCCATTTAGAGAGATGGACCCTTTTCCTTTTACCATTCAAGGTGCATTATCACAGATTTTTTTAGTGGCAAATCTTCACCAATTGGAGAATTCCGCACAAATAGTCTTGGGCACCATCATTGTCAAATCGCCCAGAATTTCGGGGTTAGCGACACACTGTAGAAATTGGCTTTACCATTGACCACACACCATCGACGTGCATGCCCATAACATTCACCTGGAATCCCTTGGACATGGGTATTAGATCACCTCCACTATTCTCCAACAATAGTTAAATGACCACGTACCCAAGACCTAATTCGCCAATGGTAAATTAAATGTTCATTGCATGCATCAACCAAATTCGCCAATATCAAATAAAACATTATAAGCATTCGAGGACCCATTTCGCCCCGCTTAAATTAAATGTTCATTGCACGCCCGCACAATTCACCAAAAATGCAATTAAATTAAATGTTTATTGGCAATTGCGATGCCTGGGCCTCGTCCAATTCGCCAAAAATGCAATCATGGATTGCTATAAATACACTATTTCTTACACTCTTTCTTACAATTTGTTCGTGTCTGATTAGTAAATTGGGAGCTCTCAGAGTCTCGAGTCTCGATTCGCATTCTGCAAATTGAGTTGGAAAGTCAAAGTTCATTAGAGGGCGGAGGGCCAGACTTACAATCCTGCAACACAGGCCTAGGTATTCATTCCTGATTCCTAATTCAGAGAATTGAGAAGGCATAAAGGTGAGTAATCATTTCTTCATACTTGATAGTATTAGTTTTAACTTTTAATTCATAGTGAGAGGTTAAGACTCAAGATGTCATAGTCAGACATCGGTGAGACTCCTAAGGGTGGTGAAGGGATTAGGATATCAGACAAGGGTAAGAATCCTTAGGGCAGTGAAACTGAAGGGATTGGGAGGCCATCAAAATGCCCAAAACTTAAACTTAAAGATAGTACCATTGAGTTTTTTTTGGAATTGGCAAAGTTTCTGGTCCATCAACCTCTGCAGTTGCAGAACCCATTCACAGTAGCTCACCACCACCACAAGGTGGGATTGTCATTGAGTTAAATGCATCAAATGAGGGTGACAATGCCGACATGGCAGAAGATGTTCTAAGGGATACACACAATGAGATACCATTGGCGAATGCAAATGCTAGTATTGAAGATGATGTTGGTAGGAAGAAAAGAAAAAGGAAAGTAAAACTGGGGCGAGAGTGGGAGATGACAAGGAGTTTTAAGATTGATTGGGTAGCAAAGTACCCATTCATTGAACCGGTCCTAAACAATGATGAACAACCAATGGAATGTAGGTGTAAGATTTGTAGTTGGAAAACTAAAAGAGAGAAGAAGATGCAGCTAAAGCTTGACACCATAGAAAAGCATATTGGTGAGGTTTATGAAAAAAAGATCATAGACGGAAAGGAAACACGAGTAGTAAGATGGAAATCAAAGGAAGAATGTCTTCATGTTAAGTATGCCACGGAATATGAAGAGCATAACCACAAAATGACATTAATTCATAATAGTGGATTTGGAAATACAATCAAGGCTGGGCTTGAACATGCAACGAAAGATGCAAACCTAGCAAAGACTATTTAGATGAGTGTTGTTTTTCATATTATGTCAAAAGGGCATCCTATGAAAGATTTCCCAGCATTTAGTAATTTTTATCTTTTTTTAATGTTCCTCACTATCCTATGTCACATTGGTCAATAAACACTAGATGGGAAATGGCAAACTGTCTCACTGAGGTGGAAAAGGAAAATTTACAAGAGAGTGTAAAAGAGTCAAATTTCATTTCATTATCCATAGATGAAGTTACTGCAGTAGATAACACTGCTTGGGTTTGTATGCATGTGTATACCATAAAAGAAAACGTTCGTCAAGCTCATCTACTCTGTGTTCATAAAATGAGGAGAAATTCAATAGCAGAAAATTTATATTTGGAAGTTAAGAAAGCTTTGAATGCAATTGCTGGTATGGATGACTTGACAATTGCCAAGAAGTTGGTGTGTGTTGGAGCTGATGGAGCTGCAGTAATGCAAGGTCAAAGGACCAGTCTTTGCGCAAGATTACAAACTGGTATTGCACCATACATGGATGGCATTCACTGCATTACCCATCAAATGAATCTAGCATATAGAATTGTAAACAATTTCCCTACAATGTCAAAAGTTGAAGATCTGGTCCACGAGCTCCACTCATACTTCTGTCGAAGTCCTAAACGTTTTGCAAAATTTCATATTTTTGTGGAGGGAGTAAAAGGAGGAAACAAGCTTCTTAGGGATGTTGAGACCAAATGGATCTCCTTGCATGGACCAGCAGAATGAGTTCTAATACAATATCAATCCTTGATCGGACTAATGTATGAGCAACGCCTCATAGTAGACAAAGCTCCTGATCTCTTACATAAGTTAAGTGATATAGAGACTCTATTAACTTTAGCTAGTCTTCTCCCCATGTTGGATTCAATGAACAAACTTGTTAAGAAATCCCAAGACAGAACTATGTATATCAATGAGTATAGCACTCTACGTAAAATGACATGCTTGAGCCTGGATGGTCCATATTCAAATCTAATAGGGCGAAGCCCAAATTTTTTTAGGTGGCAGATAATTACAAAATTGAATCATGCTGAAATTTTTTTACATTTCAATACAAAACATGAGTTATGTTTCTTTGTAAAAGGATTTAAGATACCAATGCACCAATCTAAGATGGGCAAGCGACGCAGAGCAGTACATATTAAAAAGGAAGATTTTGATAGGATTGTTAAATTTGTTAGTGATAATTTGAAGTCTATTGCATATGAACTTTCAACTGAGATTCGTGAAAGATTCCCTTGAGAAGAAATACTTGAAGCCATGGGTTGTGTGTATCCTCAATTTTGGCATTCAATTGGAGATAATCCAAATGACACAAAGAAGTATCATAAAAAACTAGAGGAATTGATATTGACATTTTCAAAAGATGCATATTGCAATGGACAGCCAATAGAAGGAATTTTAAATTCAGATCATCTTAGAAAACAATGTAAATAGTTTGCATTGGTTATGAAACAATAGTTGGTTAACTTGGAGAATCCATTTGAACCTGGATCGGTCACAAGGCTTTGGAAAAGGATAGATCAAAGTGAAGCATTGTGTATTGCAATACCAAAATATTTGAAACTTGATGATTTATGTCAAACAATGATATTGGGGTTGGTGGAAGATGAGAGAGTTTTCAGTGCATTAGGGCTTTTGAAATCAAAGATCAGAAACAAATTAGACAAGAATTTGGAAACTTGCTTAAGGTTGTTTGTAACCCAGTATATTGTTAGAGATTTTCCATATGATAGGGCACTAGCAATCTAGAATTCCATGCGTGATAGACGAGGGGTGTGCAACACTTTAAAAGTTGGTGGTGCTACTACTAGTGCTAGTGGTGAGACAAATGAATATGATGGATCACGGACTCAGAGTCAGCATGAAGACGAAGACATTTTTGAATACTCGACTCAGAATGAAGATGAACCTGTTAGTACTAGTTAGTTTCTGAATCTTGAGTCCATTTGGGATATAGAAGCCTCGGACAGTCGGACTGAATCACTGAAGTGAATTAGCAGTCAGTTTATAGGTATTTATAATTATACTACAATTCTTGAGTCATATTACAATTTCAATTTGCAAAATTGCAATACTATAGTTGTCATTGATGATTTTTGATATTGTATTCCTTGAATTTGTCAATCAGAAGTAGAACGGATACTTATTTCATATTTTTAATTGTTAATTTGAATTATTACTAAACAATTGAATTATTAGTAAATTGGTATTTGGTTCCACATTATGTAACATGTTGAACATGAAATGCAATAAATTTGTGTCACAAGATCCATAAAATTATTCATATTGCATAACTATTACTGTTGGAACCTTTCTACTGTTCTACATTAAATGCTTAAAATGATGTTCATGGCAATTAGGGTTTTGTGTTTGTTTTTTGTCTTAGTTAAACTGAAGTTGTTGTGCATTGAAAATCTGAGTTGTCCTCTATTTATTTGTCCATGTCAACGTCAAGTGTGGTCAAACAGTTGGTCAGACATGTTTAATGGTTATCGCTAGCTCGTAGGTCCTTTATCATTAAGTCAGTTTAAGTCGTGAGCTTGCGAGTACTGGGAGATTTTAGTTGTCGCTAGCTCGCAAGATGTTTTACACTTGACCATTTTATGTTGCGAGGTTACGACTGGGTGTGATTTTATGTTGTCACATGGTCACAAGGTGTTCATGGTTAAGTCATTTTAATTTGCAATTATGCAATGTAGTTGGTAACGTAGCTTAGTTGGTTTTGTCGCTTGCTCGCAGGTTTTGAAGTTGTTTAGCATTTTAAGTTGCGATCTGGCGACAGGTAAGTTTTGGTCTAATTTTGTGGTCATCACATGCTTGCGGGTTTGTAAGTCTCAAGTCAAAAAGTGTTGCGAGCATGCGATGGCGGTTAAGTGCCTTGTTATCTCAAGATCACAAGGGTTTAAGTCAAGTTAAGTTTCGAGTTGCGAGCTTGCGATGAAATAAGTTATTTTGTTAGATCAACGGCTGTCGGTCACTCGCAAGATTCTATGAGGATTCGTAAAAGGGGTTGCGAGGTTGCGATTAAGAGGATTTGGTAGCATTGTCGCTAACTTGTCAATTCCTTTCTTGATTGTTATAACCGGTTGAGAGTGTGCGATTAAAGATGGGGATTGACACGTGGACTTGTTTGTCGGGTTCTATAAAAGTTTTGACACGATCGAGCTGAGATTTTGACATTTGTACAATTGCATTAATGCATTCTATCAGTTTAATTGAATTAATGCCACACTAGCTAGTTCATGCAAGTGTGGCAGTTAATGAGACTTGGTCACTTAAGAGAAGTAACGGCGCCCAAATACCATTTTATGTCATGAGGTTGCGACTGGGTGTGATTTTATGTTATCGCAAGGTCACGAGGTGTTCGCGGTTAAGTCATTTTAATTTGTGATCATGTGATGCGGTTAAGTCGCTTTCTTGCTGGTTTTGAAGTTGTTTAGTATTTTAAGTTGTGATCTGGTGATAGGTAAGTTTTGGTCTAATTTTGTGGTCATCGCATGCCTGCGGGTTTGTAAGTCTTAAGTCAAAAAGTGTTACAAGCATGAGAAGGCGGTTAAGTGTCTTGTTGTCACGGCATTGCAAGGGTTTAAGTCAAGTTAAGTTTTTAGTTGCAAGCTTGCGATGAAATAAGTTCTTTTGTTAGATCAACAACTGTCACTCACTCGTGAGATTCTTTGAGGATTCGTAAAAGGGGTTGCGAGCTTGCGATTAAGAGGATTTGGTACCATTGTCACTAACTCACTAACACATGGACTTGTTTGCCGGGTTCTATAAAAGTTTTGAATTCCAATCACCAATAAAATAGAAGGGCATGAATTCAAATTTTGCTCGAGTACTTCAGTTTGAAGTTTGAATTAATGTCATTATGCCACAGCAACTACTAGCTAGTTCATGCAAGTGTGGCAATTAATGAGACTTGAGACTTGAGAGAAGTGACGGTGCACAAAATTCAAATAGTAAATACCATAAATTGCATGATCAAGCTGAGGTTTTGTATAATTGCATTAATGCATTCTATCTTCGAGATAATCTAGTGAATTGAGCTCTGCAACAACGTTGGAGAATTTGGAGTGTTGGGTGTGAGAAAATTTCAGAAAATTGGTTAAGTTTTTCTCCTGCAACTAAAATGAGCCAAGCAACGAGTGGTACTGGAGGTTCCAAGCCAAAGCCCAAGCCCAAGCCCAAGGCCAGGACAAGTGGAGCACGAGGACCTGGAGGTTCCAAGGCCAGTGCCATTAAGGAAACGATGGTTAAGAAATACAAAGATGAATTTGTAGATTTGATGCCAGGGACTTCCATTGCTTTGAATACAAATCATTTGGCATGGAGAGATTTATGGAGCCAATGTAGAAACCCTACCATGCTTAATATGATTGGTTCTTCTCTGTTTCATTATTTCTGGAAAAATAGGGTTAAGGGTGTCCCAATGTCAAACCCTTGGGATTTAAATATGGCAAAGTTAATTGTGCCAGATGTGTATGTTGATGTGGATTTGATCAAAGATTTGGGAAAACGCTATTGCCCAGTATCTAGGGTAATCTGAAGAAAGAACCAGTTTGCCCTAGTTTCAATTAATAGAGCTAGCTTTGTTGAAGCTTTCCAGATTACTGGTGTTGCATGTACAGATATAGATTTGGAGCGGATTGTAGAGGATTATGACAAATACAAAGGTGTTATCAAGATGAATGCAATGCCCAGATACATGCCTAGGGTGAATAAGAAGCTGGTTATAATTTCAAAGAGTATCAAACCACCATTTGACATCACACCTTTCCACCATTATATGCATTGTACAATCTATGGATTATGCAGAGTGTTGGGTTTTGATGGAGATTCAACAATGTCACTTGAATTACTAATGATGGCTATGGACATTCAACACCTAGATGTTAGCAAAGATTATGATTATGTGGGCTATGTGGTTGAACACATTCATAATGCTCTGGCTGAGATTCAAAGTGGTACACCCAGCCCTACATTCAAGCATTATTCATTGCTGATGCATTTAATCTTGTTCTATAATGTTGAGTTCGTGGATAAAGAATTGGAGCTTTTGAAAGAAGAATTCGGTGTCTTAATGCCAATACAAAGATGGACCCAAGTTTGGGATAGTAGTTCTCCCCATTCTTCTTTCGCTTTCTTTGAAAATTGGATTGTTTCGCCAATTATGGAAATGCTAGGAATAAATAGGGAACGTTTGTCAATTAATGTTAGGAGAGTTTTGAGACCTTACCAGTATGTTCCAAACTGGCCTATTTCACATAAATAAATGGACTTCTATTTTTTGATAACTTTACTGTGATAAGAGTCTATGGGTGTCCTCAGCCTCCCCATATTTTACCAAAATTTGTTCCAATTAGGATTGCTTTTATCGAGTTTATCTGGCAATTGACCCTAGTTGAAAAAGAATACCTTGATAAACACAGAAAGGTTTATTTTCTTCCTAGTCTTTGGGTTGCGTCTGATTTTACCATTGGTAGGAGTTACTTTGATGAAGTAAACAATTTCCTTAAACAGTATAGGTTGGTTAATGTTGTGTCTAGATTCTGTGATCTAGAACAATTTATTAAAGTTGCAATGCCGAAAATGACACCTTGGGCCACAATAAAGGACCATGAACCATTGGATGATGAAGACATGGTTAGAAATTTTCTAAGAAAAGATGAAGTACAAGAAAGGAGAAGAAAATGGAAAAATTTGATGAGAGTTGAAGCAGAATTATTGGCTGCTGACCCTAGTTTCTCAAGTTTTTTCCCTGATAGCCCATACCTGGAGAGGATTAAAAAAATGTTGAGTTTATATGAAACTTTGATGGAACAAATGCCTCAAATTCCAGAAGTGACTGCTCAGCAGCAAGACCCCCAAGATGGACATTCTTCACATGGCAAGAGGCCACTTAGTGTGTATGCTGATGATGTAGAGAGTGAGGATGAAGTTCAATCTACCTGAGTGCTAGTTGCGAAGAAACAAAAAACCACTGAGGTCGGTACAATTGTCAGGAGAGACCCTACTAGAGAAATTGTTATAGAACAAGGACACTACTTTCATCAAATAAGGACACATCTCAGAGAAGTAGGGCAGAATGAAGAAAAATGAGAAACAAACGAAGCCCTTGCTCAAGGCTTTGATGAGTGTGTGATGTTGTCAAATGAGTTCATGAAAGATGATGACTTTATTAAGTCAAATGAATTTAAAATTTTTTGACAAGGTTGAAACAAAATCAATTAAAACAAAATCTGATCATAGAGGAAGTAAATGAAGAAAAGAAAGAGGAGATCATCAAGGCACTACAGGAATATGATCCTGATAGGGAGGAAATATCTGTGGAATGGGCAAGACAATTGATAAAGAGTACTGGTATGATTATGATGCTTGATTGGGATATCCAGTCTATTTTTATTATTGATCAGATTAGGAAGCAAGAGGACCCAATGTTTAGAACTAAATTTGAAATTGGAGATGTAATAAGAGGATCAGGATTTAATCCTAAGTCAAAGACACTTGCTATTTGGTCTTTGGCCCCTTCCACTCAAAAGCCCCACCTTCTAAATATCCAAGTAGAAAAGAAAGCTAATAGAATGATCTGGAACTTGCAGAACACAATTGACACAAAGATTGCCTAATTTTTGACTCAAGTTTCTTTCATGAATTTATCAAAAACAGAGGATTTGTCAAGAAGATACACAAAAACATATACCCAATTAATTGCATTATCTAAAAAATATGAAGAGACACTGATGAAGAAGGGCACTCTGGAGGAAGAGTTAGTGGATTTGAAAGAAAAAATTGCAAATGAGCCCCCTCCAATACAGATTACAAAACAAGTACAAGAAATACTAGCTGATGTGATAGCAAAAATGGAGGAATACGTAGGGAAAATTGAAAATCTTGAAAAGGAACAAAATGTCAAGGCTATCTTTGTTGTGTCAGGAATTCTGAAACATAGGATTAGTGTATTGAAAGACAAATTGATGGTTGTGCATGATATGCACATTTCTTTGAAAGAGGCAAGCGAAACATCCTCTGAGGCTGTCTCTTTTCTTGGACCTTTGTTCAATGTTTGGTCAGGAAGAAGAGATTAATGGATAAGCCAGATACTGCAATGATGTATAGTGATGAGTTCCCTCCCAAGATTAGCGACACTAAAGACATGGTGGAGGTAATCAATGCAACTTATGCATTTTTCACAAGGAAGGATGTGCTTATAAATGAAAAATTGCAGACATTTGGGGAAGGTTATAATAAATTGGTGCCTTCAATTTATGGTAGTAATGGAGATTTGAAATCAGTTTCTAATTGGACCAGAGAATTTGATTTGATTTTGGAGCAAGAAGAAATAATCAAGCATGTAAATGAACAGGTTGATGCTGATTTCCTTAACAGTCTACTTGATTCATTGTTTAAGGTTGAGGTTGACAATGCAAAGTTTATTGTTGAGTCCAGGGCAGTTACAGATGCCAGATGGATAGATTCAGTTGCAAAGTTGGAAGAGGTAAGGGCATTCAATTGGCCAATAGACAAAGAGGTGGATAGGTGGCAAGCCATGCTAAAGCCAAAGAAGAAATCTTAGGTTGAGGTTGCTACCCAAGATTCCTCATAGTAATCCTAAGCTTGTTGAATCCTCAGGTTGAGGTTGCCACTTTTATTGATCAATGATGTTGAACTTGAAAACTCTTATATTAATATAGTTATAATAGCTCAACTGTTCAATAATTTGATAAGTGCATAGTTGAATCGCATTGTGAATTTACTTTCTGATATCATTATGAATATAATATCAATATCATTTGTAATTTGAGCAATGCGATCTTCACATAATTGTCTTTGTGTTGAATTTATGTTTTCACTGTGAATTGAATGGTCAAGGGTTTTTCAGTTTACATATGAATCTAGGTTGTGTAACTGTATGTAATGGCATTATTCATAATTTCATTCCTATTTATCTGCAAATGAATCTTATTGAATTTTATTATCAGGTTGTCTTGAATTGTAAGTGGCTCTATGCCCTAGGATAAGGCATTGGTCTGTTGTCTTGATGTTTTACTAATTATGTTGTATAATTGTATTCCTATCTAATAATCTATTGTGGTGTTTAATACATTCATTCTTAATACTCTTATGATTTTATATGCTATTGATGTTTATGTAATATATATGGAGGTGTTCTATGATTGTCTATAATCTGCCCACCAATTACAATGAGGTCAATCCTTAATTATTTAATATGATTCCAGACTAACAGAAATTTTGCATTCCTGGGCATAATAGGATTAGGAAATATTAAATGAAAAATTACATACACTATAACAATGCAACAAATGAAAAAAGTTAAATCTCATGATTCTGATCATTTGAAAGAGATAGAATTATATACAAAATAAATTTATATATAACTCCTTCAAGAACCTGCACAGACAAAGCTTGACACTAAATGCTTTTCATTTGCTCTGTAAATGACTATACAGTATACAACTTGCTCCCTTCACCTAGAGTCTAGAATCACTTTTGGAACTAGAAAAGGAACCCCAATGACCATACAACTTGCAAAACTGCTTGAGCCATGCCATTATCAATATGATGCCTTCATTTCAGATGGAATGTGAGATGTTAGATTCTATCCAAGTCCAACAGATCATTTCCAAATAGAGGAGGAAGCCTTCATGCCGAGGAACAGAGAAAATGGAAAGAGGAACTTGAGCCTTCATGCCCACGATTAGGGAAAGAGGAAACATGAGCTTTAGGGTAAATGTAATCTATTGGGGGGGGGGGTGCAGCTTCTATGTCATCACAAAGGTGATTGGCTACCACTCCCCACCCAAACAAATCCTTCTTTCATTACTGTGTGGGCTCCTTCTTCAAACCCCTTGCCATCCTATGGCAGAGTAGAAGCAGAGGATGTGCCATGCTTGGTCCTTCTTGACAAAAAAAGGCTTTCACACCCCCTCTAGCAATCCTTCTCACTTTCAAAACCCATCTGACAATAAACAAAATCACATAGAAGAAAACAAAAAAACACCCATCCAGTATCATAGAGCACACAACAAGTACAACTCCATGCATGATCCTGCTCAAACATCATCTTCCTTTCTGAGGAAAGAAACCACTCTCTAGAAAATGTAAAAGGTTTATTTTCTCTTCTACCAATTAAGTCACCACTCTATTGTATTTATAACATTTGCACACTTCATTTCGTGATGCTCATTCTGCATTCATGTGAAAAATTATCTTTTTGGTGGTTTTCAACATGACTGTAGACTCTAGATTCCTAGAACTCATCATCATGCCTATCAGATCCACTGCATCCTGCTAAGGCTCATCTATTGGGAACGATTTTGTTATGATTTTATTCCTCCTTGATTGGACAAATCCTACTTCAAAATCCTTGACAACAAGCAAACTGAGCTCTTATTTCTCAGAGAAATCCATGATCTCCCATCTCTAACTCAGAATATATCAAATCCTTTTATGCCTCTGAAACCGTTGTCCTTGCTTGTCTAATCAACCTCGACTCAAGAGAAACCTTCAAACTAGTCCCTCAGGAATGAGTCAGCATCCAAGCCTTAAAAATTTTAGGTTGCGAGCTAGCGACCAGATAGTTTGTGGTTAAGTTTTATGGTTATCACCAACTCACGAGGTAAAATGTCTGAAAACGTGATCAAGCCGTGAGTTGGCGACAAGTTGGTTTGGGTTTACATCGTGAGGTTTCTAGCTTTTTGGGTGTTATCATTTTATGTTACCGAGCTAGAGATTGTTAGTGAAATTGCTTTGTTCGTGAGGTCTCGAGTTGGTCTAAGATAAACAGTTTTATGTTGGTGAGTATGTGATAAGGGTTAAAGTTACCACTATCTCCAAGTGGCTACGGTGATGAGGACTTAACATTTGTGGTTGAGAATTGGCGAGTGCCAGTTCAGTTTCCCTCAGTCACTAGATCTCGAGGTTAAGAAGGCTTAGCATTTTCAGCTTGTGAGTTGGAGATAGAGAGAGTCGTAAGGGCTTGTTGCTAGGTCGTGATATTTTCTAATGGGCAGTCTTCCAGGCAAAGAGTTGATGACCATGTGCCACGTGTTTTAATTACTTAAAGTTAATATCTTAAAATCGCCAATATTTTTTTTTTTATGGTTTGAAAATAGCTTGAAATCACCAATATTTTATTTTTATGGTTTGAAAATAGCTTGAAATTGCCAATATTTTATTTTTATGGCTTGAAAATAGCATGAAATCACCAATATTTTATTTTTATGGTTTGAAAATAGGTTGAAATCGCCAATGCAAATATTTTTTTTGTTTTAAAAACATTACCATTCGCCCATGCAAATATTTTTTTGGTTTTAAAAATAGTACAATTCGCCAGGATTTTTCACAAACTTTGAGCGGTCACGGCTAATTCGTCAATGGAGATTATTATTTTTCTCCATAAACTGCAAAAATTCGCCAGTAAAGTTAAAATTTTCCTCAGAATTATACAACTTTCACCAAGTTTTTACACCTTGTTTAAGGGGGAGGTTTCTTAAATTTTTCCCTATGCATCATTACCAAATCGGACTACACCTCCATCATACTCTTTCAGTGACAAAAACTTTCTCAGCTCACCAATCATGTGGTGAGAACAACCACTGTCAATAATCCACTCATTGGAATTATCAAAGCGGGAGACAAGAGCCTTCTTGTCTGACACATCTTCCTTAACAACTACAAATACTATGTCTTCACTTTCTTCATCTTCTGATTCATCATCAGTGACACCTTCATCAACTGCAACAAGAGAGTTTCTCCTATTTCCTCCTTTGAACTTTTTGAACCTCTCTGGTTTGTCCTTAATCTCACCATTAGGATAGTTTACAACAATGTGTCCTATTCTATTACAAGAAAAGAATTTCAAAGGGAGCTTACCTCTGTATTTTCCAGTTCCCTTAGGAAGTCTCTTGGCCAAAAGAGCTTCAAATTCCATCACGATCTCCTCATCATCCATATCTCTGCTTTGTCTTGGTTCACAACTGGTACTGGCTTCTTTACCCTTTCTAGATAGTGTAGCAGATGCTTTAAAGGCTGAATCAGTCTTCTGAACACTGCCATTATAACTATTTAGCTCATATGCGGTCAACTTAGCAATGATAGAATCTAGGGACACCTTTGTCTTGTCAATAGATCTCAACTCTTGAATAGCGGCAACCCTTATTGCATAGACTGGTAATAAGGTTCTCAAAACTTTGATAACAATGGTGGAATCATCCATTGTACCTCCTGCACTCTTGGTGTCTCCAACACCAGTTTTAATCCTTATCCCATATTGTTGAATGGCCTTTCCTTCAACCATCCGCATGTCTTCAAGCTTTCCTCTAAGGCTTTCTTCCTTAGCTTGCTTCACATGCTCATCACTACCATAGATAGACTCCAAAGTATCCCATACATCTTTGGAATTGTTTTTTTCCTGAACATCTATAAACTAAACATCAGATAGGCTACTGATAAGAGCTTCCATTACTTGCCCATTCTCCTGAATTTCTCTTCTTTGATCATTAGTGAGAGTATCGATAGGGACAACATAGGTATTCTCAACATAGCTCCAGTGTTGAGCACCCATGTTTTTAATGTATATCTTCATTATGTCCTTCAATATCTTAAAGTTGTCTCTATTGAACTTAGAACCTTCCCTCTTCATCATTAGAATAGGATATTTTCTTGAAGCGGTTAAGCTTACAACACAAAGGAGCTAGAGGATTCTCTGATACCAATTGATGAATAATGATGAACAGTAAGTACTCAACAAATACTGAGAGGGGGGTGAATCAGTATAGCCAAAAATCTTCCTTAAACTACTTTGACTACAAAGACTGAACTAACTGGTTAACAATATCACCAATCTAAAATAGGGCACTACTAGTAAAACATAGTATGACTATGAAAGACATAAACTGGTAACACTTAGATCTTCACCACACCTATTATCTCTTTTCCACTTCATCCATATGCATAAACAAGTAATACATCAGAAATATAAAGACCAGTGGATCAACATACATTACCACTTAACAAACAATACTAATCATCACATGAAAAGGCATCACACATGACACATTGATTTTTCACATGGAAACCCAACTGGAAAAAACCACAGTGGGGATGAATACCCACAAGTTGTTCTTTGAACTCTTATGAAGTCCACTCTATTAGGAGCCTAATCTGGTTAAGGACTTTACAATAGGTTCTGCTAGGAATTGATCTTGCTAGGGATCACCTGGTTAAGGGATGGCTAAATACCTAGTTAAAGGTTACCTCACAAAAGGATTTGAAGAACTCAATGAATTTGAGTCACCCTATTAAAGGATTTACAGAAAGCCTGTTAAAGCTACTCAGTTAAGAGATTTTCCAACTTCTGAAATGGTTAGAAGTCAATAGGTAATACATTGACTTGATAACAACACTAAAATGCCAAGGCAGATCCACTTTAGTTCCTTTTACTTCTGCAATCACATTCTGCAAGTATCAACACACTTCTCTGGTCTGGCAAGAATCAAGTATCTCTTCACTTGGATACACATATAACATTTGCCAACAACTTGAAAATGCAAATCATCATCGACCTTATAGGAAACAGATAGGTCGGTAGCATAAATCCTAAACCCTAAACATTTAGGTTATCAATACAGTCGGTCCAATCCTGACCATTCAAAATACATTGTATTGAATAAAACAGTCTTGAACAGATCTCAAGACATTCTTTATCGTTCATTCTTTGCCACTTCTGGAAGCTGATAACCCATCACATGCTCTCATTGATTTACTGAGACTTCGCACATTCCCAAGGTAGATAGAATCAATCTTCTTCATGCAAGATCCTCAAGGAAATCATTCACGCACACAAGGGTGATGTGGCAACATGATTTGATCTCCATTTCAATGCTAACCCATCACGGAATGTCGTCAGTCGAATCACACAGACTTGGAATGCATCAACCGGAAACCCTGAAGCTGAGACTACCAACTGGTAGTCATTTCAAATGAAACCCCAATACAAAACTTGGCATATATCGGTTCACATTCCAACATACCAGTTCACTTGAACAAACATACCGCTTCACTTTTTCACATATACTGGTACACATCGTCATACTGGTTCTCTTGCCAGTTTGCTTACTTCAATATACCAGTTTATACTTCAACATATTGACATGAAGGACAACATACAATATCATCGTATCATCAAGCTTTGCACATATGCCAACAATTATATAGACAAGTATATTTCTATGCATTCAAAACATATTATATGCTCAATTTCAAAACATATATAGACAAGTATTTTTCTATGCATTCAAAACATATTATATGCTCAATTTCAAAACATATATAGACAAGTATTTTTCTATGCATTCAAAACATATTATATGCTCAATTTCGTCTTATATATATAAATTCAACCTAATAAAGTGTTTCTAGATGTTTTCCACTGATATAATCCATAGTACCCAAATAATGCTTCATATATGGTTCACGTTTACCACCATCTCTTTTTATGAAGGATTCATCTTTATAATGGGTACATGCCTCTTCACCATGTTCTTTCCATTATGGTTGTAGCCCTACCTCTTGATATGCTTTGTAGGGTTTTCCCTACAATATATTTGGTATCTAGTCTCCCCTTCCAATTTGTGCATTCTTCCACTTCTTAGCATGGGAAAAGTAGTTGTCTTGCCTATGACAAAAAATATTTCTGCACCTTGCAATTTATTCTATGCATGGTGAGTTTTATAAAAAATAAATCAAGATAGATATTATACGAATACTAGTTTTGATTCTATTCCTAGTGAATAGGATCTCTTGGATTGTTAGGGCACTCTTCTTGATAGAAATTCCTAGCTTCTCTTGCTCATGCAGCCCTATAAGCTTAGTTGTTTAACAATTCTATTTTCTCTTAAACATAAGTTTTGAGATATGTTTACATTGCAACAATTTTTTTTATCAACACTATACTTTACTTTTTCTTTAATATTATAGTTATATTTATTAGATAAATTTATATTAATTTTTTACATTAATCTAGCTTTATATAAAAATTATTTTATTTTGTCAAAGTGCATAAAATATTTATCTACAAATTGCTATAATCTTAAAAGTTAGAATTATATAATTTAAAAGAATAAAAAATTAAAAAATGAATCATTATAAATTAGAGACTTCTTAAATTGATTGTACAATATTTTTTTATTCAAACATTTATTAGTGTACAATACTTTTTAATTCTAAAATTTATTATAATAATTTTTCAAATAAAAAATTATTATTATTTTATTAATATAAAACAATCACTTTATTAATTAATTAACTTCTATATGCTTATCAAGCTAACGTAATGATCTTTGATTCTTTTCATTGATGCTAGCTATACCATGGATTAACTGCTTACAGTTAAATGAATTGACTTTTGTAAGATAATGATTAAAATAATGATATTAATCCCAATACTTCGGAGGAATGCAGAATAATCGAAGCAATTTAGATAACTACTCTAAATTAACAGACTTTGCTACTTGAATTGGAAAATACCACCAGTGTTGTTTCTTTTCTTTTCTTAAATTTTTTTTAATTGAAACCAGCACTAAAGAAAATGACAATTAAACCTGAGTAAAACGTATATCACGTTGTTATAAAATATAGTTAGAAGTATGTTCAAGCTCGCCACCATATTATTTAAGAAACAATCACTGGTGTAGACTTGTAGTTACATGTGCTTCTTGTAACTACATGCTTTGCAGCACAATCCAAATTGATTAATTGAATACTGAACATTCCTTGCATACAATCAACCATGCAAATAGAAAAGTATAAAATGTGGCCAATGAAGACGAAGGGCCAACAAGTAAAATTATTGATTGTTTAAGCAACAAACAGATATAGCTCAGAATTGCTTATATTCAATGCGTCCACCAGAGCAGGTTTAACCCACATTGTCTTGTCTGTTGAAGTGAGATCGAAGCCAGATGCTATTGGTTTTATAAGAGGTGGTAGTTAATGTGTAGGCAGGTGAAAGAACCACAGAAATATGACAATATATTAGTAAGCTTATTCCCGTTTTGAAGAGATGATAAGCAGTTAGCTCAGAGCCTGTTAAGCCACTAAGATGAAACATATCTTTATATTAGTTTCAACTCGTCATAGTGTTTGGTTTAGACCTCGGGGTTTACTACTGTGTGTACTGCATTTAGTGCCATTGTTATAGATGTAAATAGTCTATTAACTCCCAGTTGAACGTGTATGAACATTGTACCATCTTATTTCTGTCAAACTTTAAAACTGCGCTCCAACATTAACACTGATGATATTTACAATGGTTTTCTCGATTCAGAGTGATCTAAGGCTTTCACATCTAACTTAAATTACAGATTTTTTCCTATGGCAAACAGAATTGCGTGGTTATGTTTATTTTAACCGTTGAAAATACAAAAGCTAAGTTCATTTAATGATTTACACAGCTTAATAATGTTAATTAATAACTTAAAGAATAAATAAAAAAACGAAACGAATAAAAGAGAATTAGAGGACAGGAGAGATCACGATTTTGATAACGGAGTTAGCTCAATATGAACTACATCTCCGGGTCCGCTTCTCAATGTAAGACCGTTTTATTGATAGCGTCAAGCATTAATCGCCTTATTACATCATCCAAGCTTTTAAACTGCATTACAACATCTCTCACAATCTCCTCTTACACCTAAAGGCGCTCACGTACTCTCCTTCACGGGCTAGGCTTCAATTGCCTCTTAACCCAATTACATTGAAGAGTATTAAAATTTGACAAATGTCTTTGTGAGGCTTCAACTTCACCAATAGACCAAAGACCCATTGACCTAAATTATCTTTACA